>NW_006159536.1:3581568-3600671 GCF_000334495.1 Tupaia belangeri chinensis
CCCTCAAAAAAAAAAAAAAAAAAAAAAAACAAGAAAGAAAGGATTACCTGTGCATTAGTAAGAACTATGTGCCACCTTATTCTATGAGCAAATCTGGTTTTTTTTGGCAAGTCTGTTCAATTCTTATGAAGACTGAGGGTGATTATTTGCTCTAACATCTTTCATTAACTACAAGAATGGTAGAAACAAAATAGAGACCAGTTGACATTATAGTTTTTTTCATTTGAAATTCAATTTGGGTACCAGCAGATGGCGTAATGGTTATGTCATTGGACTACCACATAATTGACCATGGTTCTAGTCCTGGACCCAGTGGCTTAAAACTTATACCGGGCATGTGTGCACACATGCCCAAAATCTCAAGAGAATGGAAGAGAAGAGACTGTGCTGTGGCCATGCTCTGGGGGGTGGGGTGGGGAACAGATTTCTCACTTTCTGTTTCTGTCTCTTTGGTGAGCACACATGCCCTATAGCAAAATTCTCTCTCTCTCAAAAAAAAAAAATTCAATTTGATCATCGTTAAATCCCTGACATTAGAAAGTAAAAAATATAAGAATAAAAACAATAAACTAGTGGCTAAAAATGATTAAGTGGCTCTGTTCTAGAGAAACACATATTTTAATGTGCATACACTTTCCAACAATCTAAAGGCTTAGTGTCTCGTCCATGTTACAGGTGAGGAAACTGGAGTACAGGATAGAGGAGGAGATGATACCATGGGAACAGTCCACACGGTGTGTCCACGTGGGAACTCTGTAGCACCTAGGCTCATGGCTCCTGTGTCATACTCTTTATTGTTTTATCGAAGGGTTCTCAGTTGTCTACTACATTTGTATGTTCTACATTATTCACTACTCATTGTCAACAAAAGCAGTAAATTTTAAGGTGGCACACAATAGATAAAATCTGATGTGGGGCATACTTAGTTGATGTATTATAAATTTATTTTTTAAATTGATAAATAACAGTAAGATATACTTATTGTACACAACACAATGCTTTAAACTATGTACTCATTGTGGAATGGCTACCTTGAGCTTTTTAACATAGGAATAACCTTATGTACCTACCTTCTTTTTCTAATTTTTTTTTTTTTTTTATTTTTTGGAGAGGTGTTCGCTATAGGGCACGTGCGCTCGCCAGACAGAGAGAGACATAGAGACAGAAAGCGAGAAATCACCCCCCAGGGGGGATGGTCACGCCACAATCCCTTCTCCTCCATTCTCCTCTCGGGATCTTGGGCACGCACGCACACTCGCCCAGCGTGAGTTTTAAGCCACCGGGTCCGGGACGCGAACTGCGGTTGACTACGTGGGAATCCAGCGACATAGCCATTACGCTAACTGCTGGTCCCCTGTACTTACCTTCTTTTGTGTGTGTGGTAAGAACTGTTAAAACCTACTTCTCTTAGTAATTTTCCAGTGTAAAATACATTGCTATTGAGTACAGTCACCACACAGTAAAATGTGTCTTTTGAACTTATTCCTCCCAACTGAAATTTTTTATCCTTTGGACAACAACTTACCAATTCTCCCACCTGCTGGTTACCGGAATTCTTTCTTTTTCTATTCGTTCTATCTAGACTCTTAAGTACTATACTATAACCACATCCCTGTTCCTCAACTTTTTTTTTTTTTTGAGAGATTTTCACTGTAGGGCGCGTGCGCTCGCCAGACAGACAGAGAGAGACATAGAGACAGAAAGCGAGAAATCACCCCCCAGGGGGGATGGTCACGCCGCAATCCCTTCTCCTCCATTCTCCTCTTGGGATCTTGGGCACGCACACACCCGCGCCCGGCGTGAGTTTTAAGCCACTGGGTCCGGGACACGAACCGCGGTCGACTACGTGGGAGTCCAGCGACATAGCCATTACGCTAACTGCTGGTTCCCCCTGTTCCTCAACTTTTGTGGACCACCATGACATGGCCTAGCTACAAGAAATTCCAGGATAGATTCCAGGAATGACAGTAAGACATCCTACAGTCCACAATTTCCATCCGACCACATTTATGTTTTATACCTTTCTTATGCTGCACCAAGATAAGGCATAATTAACTCTCTCTAATAACAGCACACTTCCCAATGGTGAAGGAAGTCATTATAGTAGTTAACACAGTCATTTCCTCTCTTAGAAAATAAATGTCCCTTTAACTAATGTACCAAGGGGGGGGGGATCAATATGCTAAATGCTTTCCTCCAATAATCCTAGTTTAACCAGCAGCTCTGAAAATGAAACTCAGATCTTGCCAGATTACATTCTGATGCAGGTTAGGAAAGGGTACAATGTATTCACAAATTTTCCAAATGCAAGACCTTAGTGATATGACAAACCCAACTGCAGGGTCACATCCAGACCTTGGCTACTCCCTTGCTTCCATCTCTCAGATGAGGCCTCTTTCCATGCTGTGTCAGGGGTACGCCTTTCTTTTTTTCATTGTTTGTTAGATTTTTGCCATAGGGCGAGTGTGTTCACCAGAGACAGACAGAGGGAAAGTGAGAAATCACTTCCCTGGGGAGGTGTTGGGGGGATGGCCACACCTCAATCCCTTCTCCTCTATTATCCTCTAGGGATTTTGGGCATGTATGCGCAAGCACCAGGTGTGATTTTCAAGATGCCAGATCCAGGACTTGAACCTCAGAGTTGGACTTGTGCGATCCAAGACCTTAATCATCATGCCACTTGCTGGTCCATCCCTTGCTTTTTTAACACATAGATATCCAGACCAAAAAATTGATAAACAAACAAACAAACAAAATAACCAGGGAGGTAAGGCTGATCTAGTAAAGAAAAGTTTGTGAATTTCATTTATTCATTTATTTTTTTTTGTCTCTTTGTATGTGTGAGAGAGTGCTATAGGGTGTGTGCACTCACCAGAGAGAGATACAGAGACACAGAGAGGGAAAGTAAGAAATCATTCCCCAGGAGACAGCCATGCTGCAATCTCTTCTCCTCCCTTCTTCTCTTAGGATTTTGGGCATGCACAGACATGGACAGGGCATGAGTTTCAAGCCTCTGGGTCCAGGACTCAGAGATGATCGGTCATGTGGGAGTTCAGTGCCTTAACTACCACACCGCCTGCTAGTCCTTTTTTATTAAAAAAAAATCATTATCATTATTTTTAAACTTTGCTATAGGGCATGTGCACTCACCAGAGAGAGGGAGAAAAAATGAGAAAGCAAGCTGCTAGGTCTGGGATTTGAACCATGCTGGCCATGTGGAAGTCCAGCACCTAAACCACTATGCCACCTGCCAACCTTTTTTTTTTTTTTTTTTTTTTATTTTTTTTTTTTAATTTTTTTTTTTTTTTTCGGGTTTTTTTTTTTTTTTTTTTTGGAGAGGTTTTTCTTTTTTGCTATAGGACGCGTGCACTTGCCAGACAGAGAGAGACATAGAGACAGAAAGCGAGAAATCACCCCCCAGGGGCGATGGCCACACCGTAATCCCTTCTCCTCCATTCTCCTCTCGGGATCTTGGGCAGGCACACACATGCACCCGGCGTAAGTTTTAAGCCACCAGGTCCAGGACGCGAACTGCGGTTGACTATGTGGGAGTCCAGTGACATAGCCTTACACTAACTGCTGGTCCCCTACTTAATTATTCTTTACAACTACAGGCCATGTCTCTAAATACAAAATCCATGAGATTCCTAGAGCCAGGCAAAGAATAGATGCTCAAGTGCACTTATTACTTAAGTCTGGGCCTAATATTCCCTCACCTGCACAGGCCAGCCATATAATATCCTCAACATATGCTTTCTTGACCTCAGTACTACAGAGATTTAGGGCCTGATAATTCTACTTTGGCTGTCCTGTGCACTGTAGCATCTTCATTAAATCCCTGATTACTATCCACTAGATATCAGTAGTACCCCCTCCCCCAGCTGTACAACCAAAACTGTCTTCTGAAATTATCAAATGTCACCTGGGGTCAAAATGACTTCCAGTTGAGAGCTACTGTCCTAATTCACCAATTGCCAGATGCAGTCACATTCAAAGGAACCAGGGCCCAGACAGGCATTTTAGCACTTCTGGTTGGATCTCTGCCTGCTGCTATGTTCCTAACTCCCAGAAGGTGTACTAAATGTCTCTTCAATTGACCAGGTCTTAGATTCACAGGGCAGACTGACCACAGAACTAATTAGAATGAACTACTAGAGAATCATGCACTTAGTTACATGTCTGGTTAAGTGGCAGCTAATTTTCTAGAGATAAAAATGTGATCTTCGTGGGGTGAAGAAAGTAGTAAAGGTGACAGAAAATAACAAATTTATTGGCACATATAGAAAATGCTTCTTTTTACTTATATAAGAATCCAGGAGAAGACACAGTTAACCAGGTTGTAATTTTTTTTTTTTTTGAGAGGTTTTTGCTATAGGGTGCGTGCACTCGCTGGAAAGACAGAGACAGACAGAGAGACAGAAAGTGAGAAATCACCCCCCAGGGGGGATGGCCATGTCGAAATCCCTTCTCCTCGATTCTCCTCTCGGGATCCTGGGCACACACGCACAGGTGCCTAGCGTGAGTTTAAGCCACCGGGTCCGGGACTTGAACTACTGTCAACTACATGGGAGTCCAGTGACATAGCCATTATGCTAACTGCTGGTCCACCAGGTTGTAAATTTTTTGCACTAGCTATGCTTATATACAGGCTGCATTTGTATTTTTTAATTTATTAAGAATGATAGAGTTATACAGAATAGTACTGACACAATCATATGAAAATATTAGGCTGTCAGAAAAATCATGATGTATTTTTCTATGCTTTTCTATGCAGAAATGTAACATGACTTGTCCAGTGACCCAGTGTTACAAAACATTAAGCAAAAAGTTGATGTGTATAGTATATTTTGTTTACTGGATCATTGGGGAAGTTATGACGTATTTTTTCTATGCAAAAATTGCATCAAGCACATTTGCTCTATACATATACTCAGACATCTACCTACCTATTACCTACCTGCAACTCCCTCCTACTCCATCTAGTTGCATGGAAAACATTTTAATTATCCACTGATATTGGAATATGAACTATTATTTTCTTCTTCATAATTTTCCTTATTTTTTTCCCAAACATTTCTTAACCATTATAAAAGGACAATTTTTTTAAAGAATTTATAAAGGTATAATAACCATTTGCTATATTATTGCATTGCCATCTAGGGAGATGATAAACACATCTCTCTAATCACACACACACACACACACACACACACACACACACATATTTTATACTCTGGGTATTATATAAAATATACAGTAACCTATACCTGTTGTAAACTATATTATTTAGTTCTCTATGTAATACAAAATATGTACACATTTTATAAAAATATACATGTATTTATTATATAGGTATGTGTATATAGTATATTTGTGGTATTTAGTAGACTCACCAATGACTTCCATATTGGTAAACCTAATGATCAATTTTCAGTTTGTATTTGATCTATGGGAGGCATGAGACTCTGCTGATCAAGCCCTACTTCTAGAAATACTTTTTTTGCTTGATTCCAGGATACTACTCTTTCACAGGTCATCTTCCTCATTGCCTTTACCTTTTTAATTCCCTTTGCTGATTCTTCCTCAACTTATCAGTCCCGAAATACTGATGTGTTCCAGGGATCATCTATTTTCTTGTCTCCCATACTCACTCTCTCTTTTCTTTTTCCTATAACGTTTACTCACTCATGTCCTCCATGAAAGACAGAGACACAGAGACACAGACAGAAAAAACAGACACTCCAAAAATGTCTTCATTGCTGCAAACCACCTCCAGTACCAGCAGGGCCAGATCATGGACACAGGTATGGATGCCCGGAGTGCTTAGGGAGTTCCAGGGACAAAATCCCAAGACCTTCTCCTGTGGGTGCGACTGCACCAAGACTGTGCTACCACTCACCCCTCCCCACTTTTTGAGTTACCTCATCTAACTTCATGGTTCAAAGTACCGTTTACACATTTTCACACTCACGAATCTAAATTCTAACTATAGATTTATATAACTAACTATTGATATTTGCTTAACAATACTATTAGCAATTCTACCTTGAAATTATCATGGTCAAATGGGTCATTTTCTTAACCAATTCCACCTGAATTCTGTCCCATGTGAGTTAAATGGCAATTGTATGCAAATACTCAAGCCAGAGATCTCAGTATCATCATTAGACGTCCTCTTTAACTCACATTCCACATCCAACCCATCACCACCTCTTGTCCGCTCTATTCTTAATAAAAGAACCAGGCATCTACCACCCTGACCATCACCAGTACTGCTCCTCACCTGACACTCTCTGTAACAGTCCTTCCTCTCCACCTCTCTGCAGACTATTTTACAGCAGAGCAGCTAGAAGGTCCAATTCAAACAGATACTCGGAACCTTTTAGTGACTTCTCTCTTATTGAGGAGAAAGCCCAAGCTCTTATGATCTCCTACAAACTCTTTCTAAGCTGAGCACCCGCTCTTCTCTGACCATATCCCCTACTACTTGTCCTCTGGTTGCAACATTGACCTCTTTCTTTCCTTCAACACAATCTGCATACTTCTGCCCAAGTCCTTTGCATTTACCCTTTTCCTGCTTTGAATGCACCCCCCCTCACCCCAGGATTTTGCAGACCTCATTCCCTGACTTCCTTCAATTCTCTGTTCAAATGTTAACATCTCTGAGGTCTTGCCTGACCATCCAATTTAAAACTGCTTAAATGGGGACCAGCAGTTAGCATAATGGCTATGTCGCTAGACTCCCATATAGTCGACCGCGGTTCGCATCCTGGACCCAGTGGCTTAAAACTCATGCCGGGCACGTGTGTGTGCATGTCCATGATCCCGAGAGGAGAATAGAGGAGAAGGGATTGTGGCGTGGCCATCCCCCCTGCGGGGGGGGGGGGGGTTTCTCGCTTTCTGTCTCTCTGTCTTTCTCTGTCTGGTGAGCGCATGCGCCCTATAGCAAAAACCTCTCCAAAAAAAAAAAAAAACTGCTTAAATGTCTTCCAGACATCACCTGTTTATATCCATTATTTTGTTTTGTTTTTCTCTAAGGAATTAATCACGTACTGTATATTTGCTAGTTTATTTATTTAGTTTTTAAAATAATGCTTCTTGAATGCAGGGACTTTCATATTATTGTTTTTTGTTTTCTCCCTACCAATTCATTATTAGTACCTAAAATAGTGTCAGACTTAAAAATAGGCATTGGGTAAATATTTTTTTGAGTGCATAAATATATGTATATGAGTAAATACCCAACAGTATATGTTTCTCTGTATCTAATATACATGTATGTGTGAAAATGTATTGTGAGATTTTACATTTGTATATACGCAAATGAATAAATTGCTAGCATCACATATGACTCCAAGTTTCATGAATTAAAATGTTCGTATAAGTTAATTTTTACATTAATAATAATTATAAACAACATAAAGTAACCCTAGTCTGGCAACAGCTCATAATGTGGTGGTTAAGGCACTGGACTCCCACACAGCTAAGTATGGTTCAAGCCTGGCCTGGTAGCTTGCTTTCTCACTTTCCTTTCTCTCTCTCTCTGGTCAAACTAAAATAATAATAATAAAAAAATAAAATCAGGGACCAGCAAATGGCATAATGGTTATGTCCCTGGATTCCCACATAGTTGGCTGCAGTTCAAGTCCTGGACCCTGTGGCTTAAAACTTACATAGGATGCATGTGTGTGCATGCCCCAAATCCCAAGACATGGCCATCCCCTCTTGGGGGGGGGGGTAATTTCTCACTTTTTGTCTCTCTGTCTCTCTTGCCTCTCCAGTGAGTGTACACAACCTATAGCAAAAATCTCTCTAAAATTAAATAAAAATACAAAAATACAAAAAAAAGTAATTTTGGAAAATAAACGTAACCCAAGTCTAGTTTCTCTTTTGATACCTTATTTCCTGTTTCAAGGAGAGGCGATAACCCAATTTATCTTCAACACTGAATCCTCAAGAAAGGCATCTTGATGCATCATAGCTACTGACTTGTGATAAACACTGGCCTGTTCATGGTCTTACATTGCATCCTGTACCTCAAATTATCAGAGAATTCCTGCTTCTACTTTTATCCTCTTCAGACTATTCCAAACAGCAGGATTCAAGTTACATTTTCTCACATTTGGGAAATACTGTGACTCAGTACCTGAAGTCACATTATGTATCTATCCATCCAACCATCTATCCAGCTTCCATACACAAACGTGTGTGCACATAAACACAGACACAGACAAAAGTCTCATGAGACAATATTTATCCCAAATATGAATTTATTCTTATATTTTCTATGCTAATTCATTGTTTTTTAAATTGGTTAAAACCCTTGACATTGATTTTATAACTTAATCACAGTTTTCATTTCTGAAAATACTGTGATCATGTCTGTATAGACAGAATAAAGGAAAATGCAAAACCAAATGCTAAGTGCTCAAACACACAGGGACAGCTGGACTCTTGTCACTGGCCCCCAGCTGGCCCCTGCAATTGTACACGTGTAAGCTTTCAGCCCCAACTGCCATGTGTGCTTCTGAAGTTGGTCCCAGGCAAGTCTCCGCTGCCAAGCAAGTGCCTACAGCTGGCCTCCACAGTGGTACAGAGAGCCTGGAAATAAGCCCTATATGGTCAACTAATTTTTGACAATGGTACCAAAAATACAGAAACGAAACAAACAAAAATTGGAATAGAGAAAAGATAGTATGTTCAATAAGTGATTTTGACAAAACTGTATTTCAATATGTAAACAAATGATATTGGACACCTATCTTACAGCATACACAAAAATCTACTCAAGATGGATTAAAGGCCTAAATGTGTAACTCAATACACAAAACTATAATAAAACATAGGATGCAAAAACAACCTTAAATTCCTTTACTTCTCTATTTTTTATAAACCATCTTTAGTGCTTCAACTTATCCAGGTCTACCCTTAACTCTTCCTTTTCAATTATGTTTTGAATTCCTAAACTCATCCTGATATCCTTCTAATTATGTATAGGTTTCCCTTCTCCCCCTTATAGTTATTTCTCTTCCCAGTGCTCTTATTTTTTCATTTATTTCTCTGTACGTCCAAGGACAAGGAATAACCTGTCACAGTTGAAATTCACAGAAGTGACAAGAGTTCTTCTTTGCAATCCACGCCATTCAGTACATTTTTATAAAATACCTACTATGCTCTAACGGTTGTAATGTGAAAATGGCCAGTCTATGTAGAACACTATTAGCAAAGAATTTGTTGAGTAACATCAGAGGGTCTTTTTATTTCATTCACAGTTTTATCTGGAGAGGAAGGACTAGAGTTTAAAAATAGAAAAGGAGAAATAGAAGTGTCTACATAGATAGGCCTTGCCAGATATACTAACCATATTTATAAAACAAATTTCAAAAGTAATTACTTGGCATGAGAGGAGGAAGGAGAAGCAGGAAGATGGATGACTAGGGAGGGATTCATATTATTAGCAGAAGAGTGTTCCAAATGGGGCCATCTCTGGAATCACAAGTATCTTGTATTGCAAAGCAGTGCCTGATTCACGCATGCAAGTGGTAATAACCCCGTCTTTCAAAGCCCAGGGGAATCTACCAGTCCACAGGGCCAATGTTCAATTTCCCAGAAGTCCAGGTCAGACCTGAAAGCATCCATGCTGAACCTTTTACGGCCCTCATTTCATTAGATGTTGTACTCTTGGCTCAGCACGAGCGAGCTCTAGATGTCTTTGCCTTGCCTCCCAAATGTGTAATTAGTCTGTGTTGTGAGCAGCTTACTTTATGCAAGAGTTATGTTTCACATGCAATCATTTTGTCAATTACCAAAACTCAAACAAAAGGGCTTTAAGAAAAAAAGAAAAAAATCAGTAAGATTTAAGTATAAGGCAAAAGCCATACCTGACAATTCTTCCAGGATATTTTATAAGGCGCTTAACCATTGTTAACTTTTGCCTAAGTACATTCTAAGGAACTTAAAGTGATGAAACTTTTGTTACAGCTAAATAAATTTTCACAACAATGAAAGGATAAGACACCTGCAAGACACTTAATATTCTGAAATTTTTTAATCTTTGGAAAAAGCACTGGTAGCTATTATAAGCATGAAAGCTTTTTGGCCAATTGGATTATATAAAATTCAGAATGTGAATATCATCCTAGAATGAGGATCAGAGGCCCGTTCTAACAGCAGGGAGGCATTTTATTTTCAATTGTACTTTTCAGGGAGTGAAGAAAAGAAAAAGAAAAGAGGTGAGCAGGCCCATTCAATGTGAATGGTGATCATTTTAATAGTTGGTAAAGGACTTTGTCTCTCATTACTGCTAATTTTTTAGATGAAACCAGCAAAATGCATGATGATTTACAAGTAGGCAGATGATCTCTTAAAGTATTTTGCCCTCTGGTCAGCATAGACAAATATTCAAAAAAGAATCAGAGATCATGGTGATGATAAATTCTTAATAAGTCTGAATTATATTCTAAGTTGTTGAGAATTAACACACAGCTCAGAGTTTTATATAAATCATAAGGGAAAGGAAGCAATAAGAAACACAAATGTAAGTAAATGTTGCAATAAGTAGGAGAAAAGTTTGAAATAAATGTACATGACATTGGTATTTACTCTTTTCTTTCTTTCTTTTTTTTTTTTTTTTTGAGGGGGGAGGTTTTTGCTATAGGGCACGTGCGCTCGCCGGAAAGACAGAGAGAGACAGAGAGACAGAGAGCGAGAAATCACCTCCTAGGGGGGATGGCCACACTGCAATCCCTTCTTCTCCATTCTCCTCTCGGGATCTTGGGCATGCACACACACGCACCCGGCGTGAGTTTAAGCCTCCGGGTCTGGGACTCAAACCACAGTCGACTATGTGGGAGTCCAGCAACATAGCCATTACTCTAACTGTAGGTCCCAGTATTCACTCTTAATGAAGAAAACTTTTAAGATGTAGATTACAGTTAGTTCAACAATGTCAGTATTTTAAATAAATGTCCTATGTGATCTCCAAAAGTGCATATTCATTCATTTGAAATGGTATTTTTTTGAGAGTTTTTTGCTATATAGGGCACGTGTGCTCACCAGAAAGAGAGAGACAGAGAGACAGAAAGTGAGAAATCACCCCCTAGGGGGGATGGCCATGCCTCAATCCCTTCTTCTCCCGTCTTCTCTCGGGATCTTGGGCATGCACGCACACACACCCGGCGTGAGTTTAAGCCACCAGGTCCGGGACTCGAACCGCAGTTGACTACGTGAGAGTTCAGCAACATAGCCATTACGCTAACTGCAGGTCCCTACTTGAAATGTCTTTTAACCACAGACCCAGATGAATAAAACCCTGGAAATTATTTGTAATTGAGAGATGTTTTCATGTTTTCTGAAATTCATCTCCTGAGAGGAGATGAAGGTAAGAAACTACAGAAAGTTATAGTTGATTGAACTTACCAAAAACCAATTTTTTTTAAGTAAAGGATTAATTTTCTAATAGCAGGAAATTCATGTCAGAAAACAGTCATTCTTTATTGTCTATTCAAAATAACAGTACTTCAATGTACTGTTAATTCAGGGACTATAACTAACAAGAAAATTAACTCAGAGTTAAGATTATGGGGCTGGCTGGTAGCCTGGTGGTTAAAGGCCCACTCCCACATGGCTAACCGCAGTTCAATTCCCAGGTCTGGTAGCTTGCTTTCTCTCTTTCTCTCAGTCTCTCTCTCTCTGTCTCTCTATGATCAAACTGGAAAATACTACTACTAAATAAAGTTAAATAAAATAATTTTAAAAAAAGACTACTATAGCACCCTCTCTAGATGCACTTACAGTGTACAAACTCGAAAGTCCAAGAAATTTAAATTAAATGACAGTCAGCAATACTTTTCAGATGAATGTTAAATTCATAAATATAATATTTTGTGTCATGAAAAGTAATATAAATAGATATATGTAAGTCAGAAAGCATGGATTTTTATAAAACTAGAACAAAGTTTGTTACTATTGAAAAGCAACAGGTGCTTTTGTTTTTCTCCTTCTGACTAAAAGCAGGTTAGAGGGCCAGTTTTATGGTGCAGTGGTAACATGCTGCTCAAGAGTTGCTAGACCCACATGGTGACCATGGTTCTAACCCTAGTCTGGTCAGCATGAAACACACTGGGCGAGTGCACAGGTGTTCAGTGTCTAGGATCCAGTTGGCTGGAGGACAAGTGGAAGGGGATTACAGCATGATGAGCTACTGTGGAAGATGCTCATGTCTCTTTCTCTTTCTCTGTCTGTCCTCTCCCTCCTTTCTCTGTCTCACATGTATGCACATGCATTTCATTAAGTAGATTAAAGAACCCTGACTAAAAGTGTCTTAAATATTTTATATGCAATAATTCAATGGTTAAAATATAAGAGCAACAGGACCAGGAGTTAGCGTAATGGCTATGTCGCTGGACTCCCATGTAGTCGACTGCAGTTCAAGTCCTGGACCCAGTGGCTTAAACTCACGCTGAGTGCATGTGCGTGCGTGCCCAAGATCCCAAGAGGAGACTGGAGGAGAAGGGATTGTGGCATAGCCATCTCCCCTGGTGGGAGATTTCATTTTCTGTCTCTCTATATCTGTCTGTCTTTCTTGCTAGTGCACGTGCCCTATAGCAAAAACCTCTCAAAAAAAAATATATAAGAGCAACATGCTTTTGTATGAATATAAGATTTAAGAACAAACAATACAATTATAATAATTTAATGACTGGGTTGGCTCTGGGCCTGGTGGTCAAGGCAAGCAGACTACATAAGGCTAAGTCTGTGGTTCAAGTCACAGATATCTACGGGCATACATGCCCCAAATCCCAACAGAAAAGAGAAATGGAGAAGGGATTGCGGCATGACCATTCCCCATGATGAGTGCTTCCTCTCTCTTCCTTCCTCCCTATCTTTCTCTGGTGAGTACACCTGTCCTCTGGCAAAATTAAAAATAAAAATAATAATGATGTAATGTCCTGAAAAAAGAAGTATAATAGGCCAGATCCTGAGGATGAGACCATTTGGGAAGCTTGGTTCTAAGGTGAAAGACCCCTTCCAAAATCTTTGCATCACACCTTGTAACAAACAGGTTCACAGTTACTGCACGC
Organism: Tupaia belangeri chinensis; assembly: GCF_000334495.1. Taxonomy (NCBI): domain Eukaryota; kingdom Metazoa; phylum Chordata; class Mammalia; order Scandentia; family Tupaiidae; genus Tupaia; species Tupaia belangeri. Next base: position 3,594,651 of record NW_006159536.1, read on the forward strand.
TGGAAAAAAAAGGAGGGGTTCTATTATGAGAACCTATAAAGAAGAAAGTGCTTCTTTATTTTAAACTTTTCTGAGTCATTAATAGGACAACATATATTCATAATATTTAAGAAGAGAATATGTAGAGAATATGAATATTAATTTATCTGTCATCAAAAGATCACTTTGCCTAAAAGAAAGGTCAAACTCGTGTGCAAAATATTTATAATCTTTTGCTAAATTGTAGTATTGCAATAGAAACTTATTTTGTCAATGTTTTTTGAATGAACTAAAGTTTTTTTTTTTTTTAATATGTTTAGTTTCTCTATGAGAAAGTTCTTTTTGTTTATTTTTTTCTTTCATGGGGGTGGGCATTAAGATTGGGAAGTTTCTGTAGATAAAGAAAATGAATTACAGGGACCAGCAGATAGCATAATGGTTCTGTCGTTGGACTCCCACGTAGTCAACTGTGGTTCAAGTCCCTGACCTGGTAGCTAGAAACTCATACCAGGTACCTGCGCATGAGAATGGAAGAGAAGGGACTATGGTGTGGCCATCCCCCATGGGGCGATTTCTTGCTTTCTGTCTCTCTGTTTCTTTGGATAGTACACATGCCCGATAGAAAAAAAAAAATCTCTTTCTAAAAAAACAAAAAAAGAAAGTTAATAGTAATTTTCATTTCTAGGAAGATTTTTAGGAAATGCTGCAGTTACAGAATATAGTCTTAAACCATTGAAGTAGAAGTACAAGAATGTTCCACGTAGCGGCCTCCCTCTGTATATTACTATCTAGGGTGTAATGACTCTCTCACTAGAGATACAGCTTTCTTTCCAACTCAAGAATTTTAAAGACAGTGATTGCATCTCAATAACCTTCATTTTTCCTAAAGGACCCAGTACATGTTTTTTGTTTTGTTTTGTTTTGTTTTCCTTCTGTTTAAGGCTCAGAGAGTAACATTTGTTAAACAATGTAGTAACAGTACTACCATGGTTTAAAAAACTGGTATTTTACTGGGGGGAGGTAGGTTCAGTTTGTTAAGGCGTATGAAAAAATCAAATAATAAAACAACCATTTTTACTCCATCTTTTTCTCTGTTGCCTGAATTATATCTAATACAAATTCAGCTGGAAACCAATCCCTTTTAGTATGCTATTAATGATAAAATATTTCTAAATTTCAAATAGGTATTGGAAATCTCAGTGGGTAACAACCATTTAAAATTCATAATACATGTTTACTACTGTAATGAAAATGTTCTTATCATATATATATATAACATGTCACTTCTAGATAAAGACATACAATTTGTCTTTTATCTTAATAATTAAAATCAATGACTCTTTTTAAAATGTCACATAAAACTTACTTCTTAAGATAAGAAGTCGTTTAGGTCATATAGAGGATAAAAAAACATCAAAATTAGGAATGTGAATATATCTTCCTATCATCAATTTATAAAGAAATTGATGGAAGAAGGGAAATCTATCCAGAGTTAACTCATGGAGAAAAATTAATGAATGTATCAATAGGCTGTTACCACAAAAATGCTGCATAATGAACCATCCCCAAATTTTGATATACACATCAAATCATTTATTTATGGCTCATAGACTTGCAGATTGGCTGGGATTTGGCTAATGTGGTCTAGTTGTGCTTGCCTCCAAGCTAAAGATTAGGTGTATGTCTGCTCTCTCTCTATATATGTTTCACTTTCTTTGGGCCACCAGATATTGAAGCATGTTTATCTCAGGCTGAAATCTAGAAAACAAAAATTAAAGTTTCTCTTAAGCATTGGTTCCCATGACATCTATTACTATTTCATTGGCCAAGTGAATCCACATGGCTAAATCCATAGACTATATTCAGAAAAGTACTCTCCAAAAACCATGAGACCATGACAGAGTATAGCTAGCTTATGCTCCTATTTGGAAGTAAAAAACTGAAATCAGTAATTTCCTCTACTAACTAGATGACTTTTTTTTTTATATATACATGCGGTAATGATATAATAAAGGGTTATCAGGCAGTAATGACATAACGTAGGGTTTTTATCTCTCTGAATCATGTGTTTTCTTCTTTTAGGTATTATATTTGCTCCTTGACGCATACACCCATCCTACAGAGTGACTTCTGGGTCTGTGAGACCTCCCCAAGGTAAAGAAATATGTCACCAGATTAAAGAAGATTCTTCCTCTCCATCCCTGTACTGTTCAAGCCAGGTTCTTGAAGTGGACTCACTGTTGGGTGGCTCCAGGATCTAAATAATTAGCTTGGGCTACTGAATATTGCCTTTCACTTCACATTTTTCTCCCTAAGTATTCATCTTCCAAATGTTCTTTTCCTATGATGTTGTAAGTACAGGAAACCAAGTCAAGGGTAAGGGAGCAATTTCTATGGCCTTAATTCCTGTAAAATCAGTGTGTAATTACAAGAAGTATAAAAGTTCAACACACTTCCAATCAATATTTTGCTAGATGTAAGTTGAGCAGAACTTCTTTCTTCCCTGAACTAATGGATCTTCATTTTCCAACAAAGTCAAGTATGCATCGAAGACTCATTAAGGACAACCTCAGTTTAGTTCATGCCTAAGGAATTACTTTTTTTTAATTAATCCATCACAGAAACATTTTTAGTTGCTGATGTATAAAATAGGAAAACTCTTCCAAGCACCATGAGTAAGTAGATCGATCTTTTTAGTACCTGATGGTACAGACTACAATTTTTATGATACTTAATGAAATCATACATAAAGAAAAAATCTTCACTTCATATGTAGGTGTGTAAATGTCAAACAAAAGAATTTCCAACCTCTTCCACTTTTATGCTTATACTATTAGTACCTAGTCCTATGCACACCTCAGCACAAGTATGTGGGATATGTCAGTTAAAGAAATTGTTGATCAATGCTGCTCCAGCTATTTCTTTCATTGTGGCTTAATATGGGGCACGTTTTTATTAACATTAAAAAAAAATTAGTTCAAAACCTGCTAGTGAAGTCTCTGCACTTTGTAATATAGATCATCTTATAGGTTTAATTTTTTTAATAGAAAACAAATTTGCTAGTACCACAATCATTGTCATCAAATGTTATTTTGGAATATTAGGTAATATATTTGGGATACAGTAACAAAATGATCTCCTGCACCCCTGTTTTTTTCAATGCTATCATGATGGTAAGCATAACCATGACTTCTCTGCACCTTGAAGCCTATAAAGGGCTGAGCTATGCAAGAAAATAGCTTGCAAATGTTTCTAAGGTCTCACATTTATTTTGGCTCATCTGATTACCATATCCGCTCTGAGTTTTGATATGGGGTGGAGTAAATCTGTCATTCACTTCTACTTTATTATGACAGCTGGTACTATTTGGCAACTATGCTGTTCAGATTAACCGCAAAAAAAATTCTTCACATGTAAAACTAAAACTATGTCTATATCAACACCTAAACAATTGGTTGAAGAGTTTAAATTCACTCAATGAGCATTTGTTCTAAGTAAAATTGCAAATCAAACTAAAATTTGCTTTGATAGTTGACATTTTATTGTTTGTTTTAACTACATTGGGCAATAGTTTGTGTTCAGGCACCAAGTAAAATATTCTTAATATAGTCAGTATCTGCCAATCCTTTGTCCTTTAAAATCCCTTGCACACTAGGTATCAATAATCTGGAATATTTTTTATTATTTGTTTAGCTCCAAAGAATTAAAATTATAATTCAAATGTGTTCATGAATGGTAAATAAGACTCCTGACTCATTATTTTTTTGTTAAGGCAGTCCCTGATCCCAGCCTTTGCCTCTGGGGATGTAGAGTTCATCCCATTATTTTAGCCACATCACAAGAAGGACAGTGGCTAAACAAATATGGGTGATTTATAAAGGCAGCCATATTTAAGTGATCCGAAACAAGTGATCCAGTATTTAATGAGTACCGTATGTTCAGACACCTCTTCAACTTATTTTTTCTATTAAATTGTAGGAGAAAAACACAACATACTTATGAAAAAAAATGAGAGATCTACTAAAGAATTCTAGAATTATGAATAAGTGCTAGTCATTTACTACTGGTATAACTCAACACAATGTGCATATGTATTTTTGAAACATTATTCAGCATAACAGTGCACTTTGTCCTTGTCTACATCTTTAACTTCTAACAAAAATATCTGTACTAACATAAAATTCAGCTGCATCTTACAAAAGAAAATTAATAGTATTCTAAGAACATTGTGTATAAGCAAAACTCATTTTTTTCTAGCATCTTGTTAGGATATGCTCCCACATTTCTTCTTAAAGAGAAACAGATTTAGAAACTAAAAAAAAAAAAACAAAAAAACAAAAAAAAAACCAGAATGGGCTTCCTTTTGTTTTCTTCACTCTCCGGACTATGGTAATTAATGTCTACTCAATACTATGCTCAATCATCTGCCTCCCCTGGGACAGTACTTTCAATTAAACCTTTTATGTCATCCAAGAATGCCTGTTCTCATTGACCATGCACTTTTTATCCGTGGATTTATGATAATCTAATGCACATCTCCTCACAGGCAGAATGGCCTTCTGCATCCTTATTGTTCTTATACCAGAAGAGAAGTGAAAAACAAAATCAACTCCTGGGGAGGCCAGGAAGGAAACCACATTTGTTTAACACAGCAAGAAGCCTTTCACTACCTGGCCAATGGCCTCGACCATTACACTGCCCTGGCCTCTCAATGTGCTGGCTGCCCTTGCCTGGCTGCTGGCTTCTGATAAGAGATGCCAACTCTCTTGAGAGCTAAGAGCAGAGGTGACACAATCTTCGGGCTATATTTTCAAAGGTTTGTAAAGGAAGTCAGACATTTACATGTGATCACTATTCTTTTCTGCAAGAAATCCTACAGGTTAAAGGGAAACCTCTGAACTGCTATCTGACAGCAAAGGTTGGGCTTTTTAAAAAGTTAGCCAGTAGTTTGTGTCTAACTTTTTTGCCTTTTTTTCTTTCCAACTCACATGATTTGGTTTCTGCTTTAGAAGTACACAAATAATAGTGACATATTATTAATTTAACTGCTGTAAAAAATTACAGATTTTGTTTTTACGTTCATACAATTACACAGCTGAAGACAATGTTTGATCTAGTGTATTTCCACCTCTTTATGATATAGCGAATAAGTCACAGAGATGTATATCCCAAACATGAACACATTCAGCAGTCTTCATCTTTAATTTCCTTTCATGTCTATATAGCACATAAAGTTATCAAGTTAATAATTACATTATTTATATAATTTATTTATAACCTATCTAGTACCAAAGAGGATTTGAGGGGGCTGCAATTAATAACTACACTGAAAATACCTGCCAAGTTTTCAACAAGTTGCTAATATTGACACAGTCATATTTTTCTAGTAGAAGAATCTAGAACTCAGAGGGTTTTTATTTATTTTTTATTATTTATGGCCAAAGCCTGAATGAAACATGTTTGTAATCCATTTTTCTTTATTTGTAATGAAAGCAATTTTTAAATAAATGATGACCGTGGGTACAGACAAAGCAATTTCAAGTTAGAAAACAGGTTGTATACTGTGTGCTTGTAAACTTCGTGTTAGCAATTTGGACTTGTCCTCAGCGCGCCCTGCCCACCTCTGCCCCTCAAAAGTAATGCTTTGTCTAGGTTTCAACTTGTTCTTACAGTTCGTTTCTTCTATGCTATCTCTATCTCTAAAACTTACCAATAAGTCATAATTTATATTCTATTGGATGAGCTCTACTTAACGCCACTCTATCAGAAAGTGTACCTAGACTTCCTATTTAGGAAAGATGAAGTGCATCTCCTTCCGAGCTGCTTATGGGAATGAAGGCCCTTAAGGTAGCCACAGCAGCAGCAGCATCAGCAAAGGATTGGAGGAAGAGCTCCATCTGTGCCTACTACTTTGGTAACAAAAGTGTTGTAACCATATGGGTTGAAGTAAGATAGCTCCTGGCAAGTTGGTAGCCCTACAAGACATTCTTCAGGTCATGCTCCCCAGACATTCTGAACTCTGTAACAAACTAATATTCCTGC
>NW_006159536.1:3600860-3612442 GCF_000334495.1 Tupaia belangeri chinensis
TTCCTGCTGCTTATTCATATATACAGATCATCTATTGCATAATTCAGGTCCTGTCCGTATGAAATGTCACTCCCAAGAGTTGGTTCTCAGAAATTTAGGCAATAGAATTTTGGAATAAGAAGAGCTATTAGGAGGCCATTATAGTTTAAACCCTTCCTTTCTAGATGAGGAAGTTCTCCTCCCTGTTTACTATTAATTCTTTTTTGATAACTTCAGTTTTGTATTTATTAATTTAGCATTATCTACACAGTCCAACTCTTACACCCCCAACCCTAATTTAGATTATGAATGTCTAAGAGAGTAAATCTCTTCATGGGGTGGGAGAAGAAATGGAAAAGTATATTCCTTACCTGGGGAAAGTGATATTGAACAAAAGGAGAAGATTTATATATATATTTAGAGTCTCATGGTTTAAAATGTTGCTAAACAACAAAGTGGGGGAAAAGATGTACTCTTTCTACTCTTGCATCTCTAGAACTGTATTTGCATAAAGAAAGTACCCAATCAAGTTGTTATGAATGCAACATGTAAGAAATTAAATGGCTCAAAATCAAATATCTAGTGTTTTGGGCTAATTTTTAAAATCTTACATCCCCGACCAATATCATTCTGATATATTACACTATATTACCAACTTTCCTTCTCTGATGTACATAGCTGTAATAACATTGGCTCCCCAGTGAATTATATTTCCTTGAAATGTGACTTCACTACTCTTTCTAACCAAATGGGGAATCTATTCCCCTGTTTCTGAGAGCCTGACCAGTTTTGTAACTTGTTTTTGTCAAGAAAATGAGGCAGTGACACCGTAAAATTTCCAAGGCTGAGCCTTAGGAGCATCTGTCTTGAAAGTGCCATGTGCAGACATTGGGCTATCCTTTCGGGAGATGAGAAGTCATTTGAAGGAGATCTAAGGCATTTCAGCCAACAGCCAGCACTGACTGATAGATAGGTAAAGGCGGCCATCTTGGATCTCCCAGCCCAGTAGATGGTCCAGTTTAACATAGCTGCACGAATAAGCCCAAATGAATCTACCAACAGAGTCATTCATGCAACTCACAGAACTGCAAGACATAATTAATTATTATTATTATTTTAGATTTTTTTCCTATAGGGTACATGCACTTATTGTAGAAAGAGAAAGATAGAAAAAGGGAAAGTGAGAAATCATCCCCCCGGGGAGTTGGTCACACTATAGTTTGTTCTTCATTTTCCTGGATTTGGGCACATATGTACATGTGCTGGCATGATTTTCAAGCCACCAGGTCTTGTCTGCCATGTGGGAGTACAGTGCCTTAACCACCAAAGCAATAGATAGACCTTGTAAAAGTGGGCATCAATTAGATCTTAAATTTCCATTTGATGGATTTTCTACATGATTTATGGAAATGATCTTGCTACAGATTTTCAAGTTTTGGTCACAAAATAGTTTAAATAGCCTATAATATTATCAGGGTAATCAAAATGTTCTTTCTTCTCCTTTCCTTTCTTTTTCTCAGATTTCTTTTGTATCTTTGGTTTATACTATTCCATATTCATGGAATTCATGGAAGATTTATCCTCCTTGCTTTTATGAATCTACCTATGGCCCAATCAGCATAATTTCTTTCATAGTCTTAAAGTCCTTTTACTTTTAAAGTTTACTAAAGGGCATGTACATCACTGGGGCTGGAGCAGAGTAAGAAAGCACATACCCCCTCTCCCAATGGGGATTGTCTCACCACTAATACCTTCCTTCTCCTCCATTTCTCCTTTCAGGATTTTAGGCATGCATGCACACGTACAACAGGCATGTTTTTTCTATCTTTTTTTAAGAGTTATTTTTTTACTTAACTTTATTTAGTCATTTATTTTACCAGAGAGGAACAGAATGAGAGAGAGAAAAAAAGAGGGAAAGTGAGAAAGCAAGCTGCCAGGTCTGGGACTCAAACTGTAGTCATCCATGTGGGAATCTGGTGCCCACAGTCTCCATGCCACCTGGCAGCCCCACCAGGCATGTTTTCAAGCTGCCAGGTCCAGGGCTCGAACCATGCTATCAACTATGTGGGATCTAGCCACCTCAATTACCACATTACTGGTGGGTCCTTTCACTTTTTAAAGGACTTTGAATTATTCCTGTCTATAGCTTCTAGTTCACTACTAATTTTTAATCTTCTTGCTCATATTTGTACAAAATTTGTAGCATTCCCTACAGATGAAAGGTATACATGCCATGTTCTTATATTGTTTTTCTAACAGCACTTTGCATTGTCTATAAGCTCCTGGAGTTCACAGATTATGTTTCAGTACATTTTAGAATACCTGTCACATAGCACAGCATCTTGTAAAAATAAACATTTATTAAATATTTGATTAGCTAAACTGGGAACAGTGGATATTTGGTAATTTATTTGTTGAATAATTGAGTCGCATTATCTCTAATACAGATACAGAAATAGAAGCAAATGGAGGTTCAAGAAGATAATTCTTCTGAACATCAAAGAAGCATTTGGTTTCAGGGAGATGGTAGTAAAGTAAATTATGAATAAGATGTTTTGGTTGGGTATTTTTGAGTTTTGTCATTTTGGATTTTTTGGCTTTTTTATTTGTTTATATATATATATATATATATATAAAAAAAAATTCCTCTAGTTGAAATTCAAGGATCTAAAGATGAAACAGATAGCTTCTGGGAAGGAAAGGAAGGAGAGGGCTAGCCCTTTCAAGTCATGTTGAGAATCTAAAACTCACCTGCAGGGTGCTGAGGCAGAAGGTTCCATAAACCAGGAGCCACAGGCTCCAATATTCGTATAATGAATGACTACCAAAGGGAGCTTTGTTGTTCTAGGAGCTGATATTTTTCTCAATTCTACTAATAATCCCTCCATCTTCACTATCACCTGGCATTTTAAGGTAAAGCAGAAACAAATGTATTCTGAAAATGAGACATAACATCAAGCATTTTATTTGCTTCCAGAAAGGCAGGATTAAAGGTAAGAAGGAAGAAATGAAAGAAAACAAGAGAAAGAGGAAATATAAGAAAATTGAAGCAACATTTCAAGCTGTTAAACAATCCTCCTTAGGTCTTAAGACTCTAAGAAATGCAAAGAATTAATTACGGAAAGACTAGGTGATAAAAGTCCTTCATATAACTCAATAAGTGGCCAGGAAACATAATTGAACTCGTTTATAATTGAATATCCTGTCATCCAGGGCAGATTTAAAGAAGGGTAAACTTAAAGAGACATAACAATATTAAATGTTCTTTTGTCTTTCTAACATTTGTGATAAAGCATTCTTTTTTTATATAGATAAAGGAGAACTGTGACTATAGCAAGACAAATTTAGGCAATAACAAGAATTGAATAGTATGTGATTTGTATTTGGGCATCTTAATTTAAATAATCATAGTATCTTAAAGAAAAATGCATCTTGACCCTGCGATGTTTCATTGTATCTGACAAGTTCACTGAAAGAGTACCTATCCACGGTGCCTCTGTGTCACATGTTCAGCACACTCATTAAAATTAATGAGAACATATCTGAAAGTCATTGCCCAGAGAATCTTTAGGGATGGGGCTTGGGATGAGGTAAGTGGCAACAGATTGTCATTTAAGTGTCTTATCTCTGTTTTATCAGCTCTTAGGGAAAAAAAAGTAGTGATCTAAAGTTGATGCTCTTTAATGATAAAGATCACACATTTTCCTGGAAAAACAGGCAGATGAAACATCTTCAGACCCCTAAGTATACTTTCAAAATGAAATGAACTGTCGTGGCAATTTCACATGTGTGGTACTTACTTGGACTACAGCTGGAAAAGTCAACCACAATCAATTAAGGCAGTGATTTGTTTTTTTTTCTAATCTTCAAGTATCCTTTACAAAATGAATACATTTCCTTATCTTACACCACATGTACTTTAACAAATGTACTGATCACAGACATAGAGGCAATTAAGCAAATAAAGGTCATCCCTTGAGTTTTGTAACCAACTTTTTATCCAGCTGCTCCGTATCAACAGCTGGCATAAATTACTGGTAACATTTGGCTAACTGGATAACAAGAAGGATGTAGTCAATTGCTGGTCACAGTGTTACCTCCTCTGAGCTGTTTGTAAGCATCCAGAAGCCTAATCATAGCCACAGTGGCCACTAATAAGACATATGTCTTGCGCCATGAAAGTAGGACCAAACTGCCTGTCTCTTCATTGTTAAATTTGCAAGGGAATATAATTAGGCCCCAGTCCTCTGAAATGTCACAAGAGTTCCTTCACAGTACAAAATACTCCTCCTTGTACTACTCTCCCATCTCCAAGAAAACCAGTCTTGTGATAAAAGCCATTAAATATTTACATTCTGACACCTGGAAGCCATATGACCTGGCAAAATGGCCAGCACTTCCTCCATCTGTTTTAATAATGCTGAACCAGAGCATTTATCATCATCTGTTTTATCAAGAGTAGATTTTGCTGACAAGGGTTCAGTAAAATTCTTTCAGGTATAAGTACTTCCCAGGGAGTAGCAAATGACTATTAATCCCTCATCCTTGTGGGTTATTGAACGCATTCAAAAACTGGCAAAGATTAAGGGCCTCTTTTCTTAGCACACAGCACAAGTGAGCAAAGGTAGGGTGTTTGCCTCAATGAGGTGGAAGTCTTGCTTAAAAAATAATTCTGATTTTAGCAAACAGTGTGAACTCTGATAAGGGGCAATGTATCTGTCTGAATTTCCTCATCTCTAAAATGAGATTAATGGACACTCAACGTAGTTGATTTGTGATAGTAAATAAGGATTGCTCTCTTAGAAGCTTTGCAATCTTTGACACATGAGTTTAACCACAGTACAGTGGTGGATGGTGACGATGGTCCATGTAGAGTATCAATGGAATGTCCCTTACCCCACAGCATCAATGGAAGTGATGAAGGGAAGGGGAGAAGGGAAAAAGGCGAAATGTAAATACCCATCTATTGACAGTTCTTCGAAGTCTCTCAAAAGTACCTCATGTTGGTCTGTGTCTAACTCTACAAGTTACAAGGTGGCATGTGACAAATCTTGAGCACAATCAAATTAAGTGTGGAGATTTAAAAGCACAATCCAGTCGGGCCTGAAAAAGTCAAGTACAATTGAGTTTGCCTAAATGAATCAGGTGTAATTGAGTTGAGTAACTGCATTGTACTCAGCACTGGCCCTTTGCCCAAATCAGGGGCACATGGCCAAAAAAGGCACAACTGGATTGGGCTTAAAATTTTCCCAGAATATTTCTCACAGAACAAGAAGTCTGCAGAACAGAGACAAGAAGATGAAAATTTGATTATTGAAGCTAGTGAGTTACAGCCAATAAATTATCCTTAAGAACATAATGTCTCTTACGTTCTTAAAGTTTATAACTAAACCCCTATTCTGATGGTTCTCAAACTTATATGAGCATCTTTATCATCTGGAGGACTGGTGAAAACACACTTCTCTAAGCTTCACCTCCAGGGAGTCTGATGCAGCAGGCCTGGAGGGAGTCTGAGACTTTGCATGTCTAACATGTTTCCAAGTGCTGCTTATACTGCTACACTGGTGATTTGAGATCATACTTTATAATTTCTTTTTTTAAGAAAGCTTTTATTTTTGCTAAAGTGCATGTGTGCTCAAAGAGCAGAGACACAAAGAAAGACAGAGAAAGTGAGAAATCACCCCCCACCCTAGAGAGTATGGCCACATGGTAATCCCTTCTCCATTGTCCTCTCAAGATTTTGGGCATACATGCACATGCATCTGGAGTGTTTCAAGCCTCCAGGTTCTGGACTTGAACCATAGTCAGCCATGTGGCAGTTCAGTGCCCTAACCACCATGTCACCTGCTGACCTGAGATTACACTTTGAGAATCATTGTTCTCACAATATATTGTAACCCAAATTGAAGCATTAAAAAAAATACTTTAAAATATTGTATTTAAAAATATCTCTAACATTTTTAAGTAGAAGTTAATAAATTTATTGCTTTTATATGTCTTTCTAAGCAAATTATACCACTAGATTGTGCAAATGTTTTCATGATAATTTAAATCACCTAATTTGTTATTTGCATTGAAAATTAACTTTTTTAACCTTCACTCTTTCACATAGTTGTGATTAGAGATTGCTACTGCTCAGAAATCTAAGAAAATCCCTGAAAATTATTGATTTTGTTTAAAATAATAGTGCAGGAGAGATTATACTAAATACAGTTTAGATACAGATTAGCATAACTCCTTTAGCAGTATTTTACCAGCCTTCTGTATCATTGAGTTTAATGTGTAGTGTTTATTCATTATTCAACACATATTTACTAAGCATATATTGGGTAGTTGGAAAAGTCATGACATATTTATTTTATGTTTTTCTCCACAAAAATATATCATGACTTTTCTGACAACCCAATACTCTGCACAGAAAATTACAGGATTTAACAAATAACAACAGAAGTTAACACTGTTCATCGTTCATTATGTGCTAGCAGCTGTGCTTAGTTAATTCTCACAACAACCCTACAAGGTAGTTATCGTTCTAATCTTCATTTTGGGACAAATTAGGGAACTAAGGCACTGAACAGTTGAGTAAGACTGCAAAGCACAGTTTCACATCTAAACCAAGATTCCCAAACAGAGTCATAGATTATGTCTCCATAGTTCTTAAAGTCTAATGGAGAGATTTCTAACACTGTGTGACTCAGAAGCAAGGTAAAGGCAATCCTGATTATGAATAGAAAATTAAGTGGGGCTCTACATACCAGACCTGAGAGCTCAAGAAAACCACTCAAGGATGTGACTTCTAGCTAGGGATCATAAAGAGTTGTGAATTGAAAAGAAAGAAGGGTATTCTGGCAGAGGAAAATCTAAATGTTTAGTCAAATGTTTGGAAAGGAAATCGTATTAGTAACATTTAAATAGGTGAAAAGAGTTTGAAATGGTTAGAATACAGAGAAGACAAAATACTAAGAATCACTGGCCTGTAGAATAGCTTGAGGTCAATAAAAGGAATAAAACTCTAGAACTGGAAATAATTGTTTATGGGCCAGTAGGTGGGATGGAAGTTAAGGCACTGAATCCCACTCCAGGTTTGACTAATTTCACATTCCAAGTTCCCTATCAGTACCATCTATTGCTTTTGCAACAAGCTCTTAGTAGGTATTCCAAAAACTCTTTGCATCTCCAAATTTCTTCCAAATAATGCTGCTTTTCATATTAGCTCCTTGCTCTGTAATCAAGCTGATCTTCCCACTATTTTCTTAATGTATTTTGATCTTCAGTCTAAGTAACTGAAGATGGTATTTTCAACCTACTTGAGGACTTTTTTTTTTAAAAAAAATGCTATCATTTTAAACTTCTATTAATTTTTTTAGAAAGATTTTTGCTATAGGGTCTGTGTGCTCGCTGGTGAGACAGAGAGACAGAAAGCAAGAAATCACTCCCTAGGGGAGATGGTCACTCCACAATCCTTTCTCCTCCATTCTCCTCTCAGGATTTTGGGATTTTGGGCATGCACTCACACATGCTCAGTGTGATTTTTAAGCTGCAGGATTCAGGACTTGAACCATGATGGACTATGTGGGACTCCAGTGATGTAACCATTACACTACCTGCTGGTCCCCAATTCTATTTATTTTTAATAGAATCACTTTGAAATGCTATTCATTTATCAAGGCCTTCCTCAATTGCTGTCATGTTCTTGAAGGTTTTCTTGGTTCCTAACACATTGTGAATCCCTATAACTCTTTATTTGCTCAATTCCATCCTTTCATCACTCTTGTTTTTATTTTGTGCTAGAAGTTCCTTGAGGACAGGAATATATTTTATTCATCTTTGAACTCATGTTACATATTCTTGATGAAAATTCAATACATATTGGTACAATGGAAATGCAATAAGAAGGAAGTAGAGGAACCAGTAGGTGGTGTGGTGGTTAAGGAGCTGGACTCTCACATGGCCAACTGCAATCTGAGTTCAAATCTGATGACTTGAAAATCAGACTGGGCGCATGTGTGTACATTCCCAAAATCCTGAGAGGAGGGTGGAGGAAAAGGGATTGAAGGCATGGCCATCCTCTTTGGAGGCTATTTTCCATGCTCCCTCTTTCTGTCTCTCTCAGGCAAGTACACCCTATGGGGGAAAAAAAAAAGAAATGGAAAGTATTAGACGGTGAAGTTGAAATAGAAGCTATGCTTTGCAAGAACACCTACCTTAAGTCACTAGAGCTATGTTACTTAGAAAATCCATGAAATATAGCAAAGCATTTTGGTTTTACAATTACTGAGATTGAAAAACACAACTCTTGTACTTTAGTTTAGGTAGAAAAATTACTCTAAAATTATCCTTCAATTTTTGCTACTTATCCACAAGTAACTGCTATAATAGTCATTCTTCCTTAAGTATCTTGGTTAATTAAGCATGGAATCATTTGAATCAAATAGCCAAAGGGAATAAAACAATATATCAGTTAAATGAGGTTCATCTAAGATTTCAACCCCAAAGTTTTTTCATCATTTATGATGTTAAGTGATTTGCCATTTGAAGGTAATTTTTTTTTTTCACTTCAAAATAAGACAGAGTAAACCATGAAGACATTGGAACCACATCTCATTTGCTAAGGTAGCCACAGGGACAGGTAAATGTGGTAGTGCTGAAAAACACTAAGCTCAGCGACTATTAAGGGAGTCTCCACACGTTTGTGTATCATTTTTTCTCAGCAAAAGCAATGTTCTTAAGTGAAGGTCAAATCAGCATGACAAACATGGCTAACTTTTGGTTCTCTATCATGCTAGACAGAAGAAACTCACTTGCTTGAAATATAGGTAATCCCACTTGCAGAGGCCAGCATTTAGTAGCAGGCAAACTTGGCAGGTAGAAATTATAAATACATTTGAAATGTTCTCAGCTCGTTTTACTCACCAGGGGTTGCTGTGATTTTCAGGATAATTTAAAAATAAGGCAGCAGGTCAGAAAACAAAATGTTAAAGAGGTTAACAAAGAAATGACCGAATATTCCTTTCACCTTAATATATGAGATAAGACATATACATACACGCACATGTACATGTACATACATGGCAAATAACTCAGTCTCTGACTCTGTTTTCTGCTCTTAAAAATATAAAGCATGAAATGAATAGAGAACCTTTAGCGTTTCAGGATTTTCTTAAATGTAAAGGTGGCTTTATCTGATGCTTTGCAAAAAATTTAAAAAAGGAATTTCAGGTATTAAGAATTGAAAAGAACTTGTAGATCATCTATCTCACAGAAGAGACCAAAAAAAACACTGATTAAGTAGCATAGTTTTCATTTCAAGTGCAGACGCAGACACAGCAGTTTCACCTTCCAATTCTATTACCAACATTAATCTCAAAGTGCCTTCTGCAAAAATGTTCCTTATGTGAATACCTCTTTAATAAACTCTCACCCAACTGGGGGTAAGGACATCAAAAGATCTTCCAGACTGGGATTCTGGAAAGATTGCCTTTGAAGCACAGTTCTTTTGGTAAAGATACTAGAAACAGCTAGTTGTGATGTTCATTGCATAAATTTCTCTCATTTGATTTTCAACCCAGTCTGCCATGGATGGAAAGAAGGTTGGCTAAGTTCATTGCTAAGTATGTGAGGCTGACCACTTGTCCATGAGGTAGGGCATGGGCCAGCAAATAAAGAGTTCACCACAGTTCTTTTAACTGGCAGGACAGGAGAAACAACCAGGAAATGAATGCTAAGGCCTTTGGAATGACAGAGGGTCACATCCAAGAGATGATTCTATATTGGGACTTCCTGTGTAACTGCTGACCACGTGGTCACTTGGCTGCAAGCATTAAAACTTAACTAGAAGGTAATGATAACAAGGAAGTAAGGAAGATTTAACAGTCAGAAAGCAGGCGGTGTAGTGTTCTTAAGAAACTGTAGAGCTCATAAAAAAAAGAAGACTTAACAAAAGGGGGAGAACAGTTTCTTAGAACAGGAAAACAATAAACACGGTTCGTTTTTTTTCAAGGGAGATAGAATGAGACAAAAACAGGAAGTTCTGTCATTCCTTTATCCTGCCAGATTTTCAATAGAAAGTCAACTGTGTACATCAATCATGATAAGGGAAAAAAGACCAAAGTGATGCCACCTACAATTTTTTTAAAGGAAAACACAAAGATACATGACATAAAATACTGTTCTTTATTTTGTTCTTTCAAATAGTCTATTGCATGCCATGCTATAATGCAATTCCTACTGAAATAGCCCCATGTATGCCACACATGACCTCTTTTTAAACTTCCTGTATTAGTCTTACTCCTTAGTGCTCAAGGCAGGTATTTGGGCTGAAAAAAGAAAACTATTTCATATGCGTCCAAAGCAAAGATTCTGGATCCACATAACTTAGGTGCTTAAAAACTTCAAAGGCATTTGTTTAGTTGTGGTTACAAAAATATTCCACATATTCAGATGGCTGACTATCAAATACCTTTGAAAGTCTACATATTTTCCAGAAAACTCTAAGAGAATGAATATTAATCACATGCTTTCCAAATTGTATATAAAACTAAAAACTATAAGTACTTTATTTGCACTCATAGTCTCACAGTTGTACAATTAATTTAATATGTTTCCTGGTGGGTTGGGCCTATGATATAATATCTGGGATAAAAATTAAATTTCACCAAATTCCATTAAATGAGAGTGATAATATATAGGTTGCTTGATTTGCAGATTTGGCTAGTTATAAAATTTTTGTCTGTCATTTAGTATTTTGGATCCTAGAATACTTTATAAAGTAATAAGGAAATAATCATTATTTAAAAGTGATAGCCTGACAAGCCAGCATAGATCTACTTATCCCATAATCTATATAAAGGCTAGTATTATATGTACAATAATACACTAGTGATAATATACTACAAGAAATCATTTTAAGTGACATGTATTGAGAATTCACAATTAGGGGTTAACTGTGACAAAAGATTTACGGTACTATTTCTGTTAATCTTCTCAACCATCTTGAGATCTTGATGAGGAAATTGAACCCTGGAATGATTTTGTGACTTACTCTACGTGAAACAGCTAGTAAGTGGCAGATAGAGAAGTTGAGTTCTAGGAGACCAGCTCCAGAGATGATATTAAGTATTATTCCATTTGCTGATGTCCAAGTGTAATTGTCTTTATGGAAAATGTACTCAGAGTTTCAAACTGGGGTAATATCAGCATCTCTTTTCCACTTATCCAGGGTAGTGGGGGAAGCTTCTAGAAAGAAATAATTAGTTGTGAATTCTAGAGCTATATGGGAGAGGATATTAGGAGCTATTCGATGTGGATGGGGTTTGTGAGGGTTTAAGTTCTTAGTTGGAGCCACATCTTTAAGTTATTTTGTATGCCCATTGAAATAGTTGTCTTTCTGTTCAGGATTTTATTCCTCACAGAACCATAGCTGGCTGAAATGCACAGTCAGAATGTCTTTCTTTGTTTTCCTCTCCCTTACATAACCATATAATCCTGCTGAGAGTTTTTAAACCTCTGGCACTCAAAAGTATTAGACAAGAAGTGAAAGGGCTTCCTACTGAATATATATATATATATATATATATATATATTTCTCCCTCTGCTTCTGTTTC
>NW_006159536.1:3612714-3640010 GCF_000334495.1 Tupaia belangeri chinensis
CAAAGGTCTTTCAATAAGCAAAGAATTGAAAGACGCATCTATCTGTATTTTAAAGGGGGAAAAGAATCTAGACTCCAAGCTTTTGTAGCATTTCTCTTTAGGAAGAGTAAGAAGCTTTGTTGAGAAGATGAAACAGAAGTTCAAGATTCTGTCTCCCAAAATAGCTGGGTATGCAGCAATCTAGTAGAAGAAAAAAGGTGGAGAGTAAGTATACCTTTCTAGCTTATGCCACTCATTCTTCTTTCTTTTCCCATTTTACTACAGATCTTCTCAGAACATATAAGACAAGGAGAAAAAATGAATAAGATGATGAGAAAGAGAAGGAAGGATAGAAAGGAAATTCCATGCCTAAGAAATTTGAGAGAAAGGAATCTTTTGGTCAGTACTAAGTAGCATTAACATGTTAAGAGATGATTCAGTAAGGTTGTGTTTTCAAATAGGAGTTTAAATACATGTAACAAAATAGTAGAATCAGAGTACAGAGAAGAGTCTTACAGATCATCTAGTACCATATCAATTTTCAATAGGAGGACTTTTACCCTAGTGCATTTTGACAGATGGTGAAGCATGTTGTCTTTGAATATTCCAAATCACATATTTCCTTCTTGGAGAGATCCAAAAGTTAGGAAGTTCTTATAACATTATACCTGTCCACCTCACATTTTTTTAAAAGAATTATTCTCTTGAACTTTATTTATTTTATTTATTTTTAATTTGACTAGAGAAGGACACATACACACACACACACACATACACAGAGAGAGAGAGAGAGAGAGAGAGAGAGAGAGAGAGAGAGAGAGCCACTGAGTCTGGGACTCAAACCACAGTTGGCCAAGTGGGAGTCCAGCACTCTTAATTACCACTCCACCTGCTGCCTCCCTGTCCCCCTCACTTCCAGTCATTTGATTTGGTACAAGCTCAATGAGGGCAGGAAATGTCTTGATTATTTTCACATCCCCAAAACCTCAATGTTGTACACAGAAATTACTCAGTAAATTGTTGAACTGATGTGTAAGTAGATGAATGGATAGAAACTGAAGAAACAGATTAAGTTCATATCCAATCCATACAATAATTCTTTATATATTTTATAGCAATTATCATGTCTCTTAAACTTAATTTTCATCAAGAAAAATATACTCTGTTCTCTCAACTAACCTTCACTGTTCCGATGACTTAATTCTGGGAACCTGTCATATTACCTATATGTGACTTTCTCAGACAGAGTCAAAGGAAATAAATAAAAGGAGTAATTAAAATGCTGTTTAAAATATTTATTTTCTTTTGTTCTTGCCATAAACACTGTTTTAAATTTTCTATAGCTTTTTTAGAAGCATAGTACTTCAATAAAATAAATGTTTGCATTATTTTTAAAAAACAATAAAAATCTTTCATAACCTTAAACATTCTAGGTGCATCTTCTTGCAGTTCATTTTTTTCTGTTTTTTAAATGTAATGTGATTATACTGCATATATAATTTTATATAACTTTTTAATTTAACATTATACAATGAGTTTTTTTTTTGTTGTTGTTGAGAGGTTTTCGCTATAGGGCTCGTGCACTTGCCAGACAGACAGAGAGAGACGTAGAGACAGAAACCAAGAAATCACCCCCAGGGGGGATGGTCACGCCGCAATCCCTTCTCCTCCATTCTCCTCTTGGGATCTTGGGCACACACGCACATGCGCCCAGTGTGAGTTTTTAAGCCACTGGGTCCAGGACGTGAACCGCAGTCGACTATATGGGAGTACAGCAACATAGCCATTACGCTAACTGCTGGTCCTATATACAATGAGTTTTTACTCATTTTATTATCAGTTCTTTGCAGAGGCCATTTTAAGTGCTTATTATATTTCACTAGAGAGTTATACTGTTTATCTAACCAATACGTATGATTGTGCAGAACCTAATGTCACAACAACAGATAGGACTTTAGAAAAAAGAAATTAATGTACCTAAATCTTTTTCTACATCTTTGATCATCCATTAGGACATATTATAGAAGTACAGTTAACAGATCAAAGGGTATCCATATTCAATAAGACTTCTTAAATCATCCTTAAAATACCTTTCCTACCCCTCAAGAATAAGTTTTCTTATTCTATGTTACTGGGGCAGCCTACACTTCCGCCTTACATACTTTATGACAATTTTGAATACTTGGCAATATTTTTATTTCCTTTTACACTGTACACTTCATTAAGGTAGGCCTACGAACTGTTTTGCTGACTCTTTTGCATAGGGCCCAGTACATCACACATGCTCAATGTAAAGTCTACTGAATTCACTGAATATTGTTGAATAGTTGTCATTGTTAAAGGAGACTTGGATTTTTGTCCTCCAAGAGCACTGTTTGCAAATATCCAACTCATAAATGCCCTAAAAATTTGAGATCTCAAATGATGTAATGTGATTCAATATTTGTTAAAAATAAAGCCTGTGATTTAGAACTCATTTCTCAGCTATTATGAATTCACTGAATGTGTTAAACTCTGCACTGAAAATTTAGTGAGACTGAGATCTGAACATTACCAGCTCTCTGGGCAGAAAACTTCCTTCTTGGCGGGCAATGACTAGTGATGCTGTCTCCCCTTGCTTGGTGCTCCGTAGCATGGCCACCAGCTCTTCCTGGGTTCTTCCAGTGACATCTCTGCCATTTACCTATGGAGCACAATCACAAACAGCCAGTTACAGCGCTTGCTATTTCCTTCTCCTATGGATAGATTTTTTTTTTTTTAAAGGAAGCAGCAAATGGTCTCCCATGATCAAGGAAACTCTGAACAGATGAAAACTAAACACTGGGGTGAAAACCAACCATGTTTCTGATAATACACCAGTCATCATTATTAAGATATTGGATAAATTTGGCCAGTCATTAGTAGTGACAATTTTTCCCAAGATATCACATTGTTATAAAAGGATAATCAAACTGACAGATATTAGAGAATGGTCCCTCAAAATAGTTGGGAAGCGGATTTCAAGTGCTTCCTAATTCCTCTGGAAATATGAGTCTTTTGGTATAATTGTACCATTTTCTCCATGTTCAGAAATCTACAGCCATCAGATTATCACAGATTATTAGAGATCCTGATTTGGAGCTACATCAGTCATCTGGTACATGCTCTTTCATGATATAAAACTACATCAAACACTAGAGTGTTTCTTTCATGCCACAAGAGAATTAAGCAAAAGTACCCAGTTTCAGTGACGATAATTTCTTGAAAGGTAAACTGGTAATATATAATTACCAAGAAGATGATCCTGTCAAACAAACACACAAACAAACAAAATGGGCAAAAAGAAACATCTTCCCTCTTTGGGTTGTCCAAATACTTCTCTGTGTAAAATTTCTTACAGTTGTTTCCATTGTTAGCTTGTCTTGGGTACTACAGATCTGGACAAGTCATAGATTAACCTCAGCAACTGGTCTATACTCATAAAAGTTTAAGGGAACTGGTATAAGACTTTGGATGTAACTTTTAAATTCTTATCCCTAAGTGAATATCCAATCAATTCATGGATTCAACCCAGATTTCCCAGGTTCTCAAAGAGGTGAAAGTAAGAAAGAGATGATAGGGAAAGGTTCTCATTATTATTTGGTCCTGTATTACTAAGCATCTTGGGTACTTACATAACAACAAGTTCTATAATTAAAGTCCTTATTTTATCTACAAGTATTAATTTTCAATATATGTTATGTTCAAAACATAAATATTAACATATAAATACATAGATTTATTTAAATGTCAAGAATTCTTTTGTTGAAGATTTTAAGGTTGTTAATTTCTTCCATCAGAGAGGTAGACAGAGGACAAGCACCCCAACAGGGTCCCCATCTCATGATCTACCAGGTTCAGTTGACCTAAATCATGGGCGTGTTTGTACCCAGCCTGCTCAGGAAGGTCCCAGGACATTAACTCAGGACCTTTTTCATGTGGATGTAGCTGTACCAATACCTAGGCCCGCTGAAGATAGAAATTCCAATTCTTACCTCTAAAATTCTGTCCCCAGACTGTAGGCGGCCATCTTTTATTGCTGCTCCCTTCGGTAAAATGTTTTTTACAAAAATGGGACCAGGACCGTGTATGGAAGAGTCTCTGGTGACCACAGTAAAACCCAGTCCTTCAGGGCCTAGTGGATAAGACCAGGAAAAGACACTGTCACCTTAAGCATTAATAATATTCCAGTCAACCATACAAATGAAACATACCTAATTTAGACTAATGTAGAATAAGTAAAATATTTACATTCCAGAGATTCAAAATATGCTTCAGTTATTTTAGTTTCAAATACATATTATAGTTCCTGACAGGCCATGATAGTATGAAAGTGAACTTATAGCCCAATACAGATGTGGAACACTTTTCGTTTATTCAGATTCTAGAAGAAATGCACCTGTTATCCATATGCCTGGGAGACTGATTTCTCAGTAAACCGTAAACTGATTTCATACTTTTATGAGAAACAAAAGACCACCTGACAGGAGTTTTATCAGTCTCTCAGTCAGCTAGTCAACATGGGCTCATCCCTCTAATTTTCTCAATTTTGTGTACCCTGCATTGCCCTGTCCCATCAGCAAGAAACTTGCTTCTCCTGTCCTGTCCTCTTACTACTCTAATTTCTCCCTTCCTGTCTAATTTTCACCCTAATGGTATGCTCAGATTTTTCAATCTTACTACTTCTTGAAGCTTCCATTACCAGTTACCTACCCATGGCCACATCTGGTAATTCTTCTTCTCTAGTCTTTAAACTTCCCATCAACCATTTTCTTGAAATAAACTCCCATTGGTTTTCATGTCTCAATTTTCTCATTATTCTCCTACCTCTTTGATTAAATTGTCTGTTACTTTCTCTAATTTTTATCCATTGTCCTCCCATATAAACACAGATATTCCCTAAGGATCTCTTCTAGACCAATTTTTCCTCTAGACTCCCTGCCTTGGCCCTCCCAGTTCCGACTATCATCTCTCTGTGAAATAGACTTTGATCTCCTTGTTTGGCCCTTATCTCTCTTTCAAGTGTCAGCGTCCGAAATATTTCAATGCACATTTCAAATTTTACCATGCATCTCCTTCTCCAATCCAGATCCTGGTTTTTTCAAATATTCTCACTACTTACAGTTCTAGTTTCTAGCAATGACATCTTCATTATGCATGTCACCCTGGCTGAAAACTTCAGCAATAACCATAATCTCTCTCTTTCTTCCTTCCTATAACCAGTCATCTATCAAGGCATGCATATTGCATTTCACTTTTAGACAGATGCAATGGACCTTTTGCTGATCCTTTGTTATTCGGTCTCTTCTTCAGTGTATCTTTTTGCTGTCAGATTAATCCTCCAGAAGCCCAGCTGTGATGCTACCCTCTTGTTTTGTACATTCAAGGGTTTCTGATGGGTTTTTAAAATTACTTTGTGTCTTTTTCATCTTTCTAGCTGCAAAGTACTGAACTCTGTGTCTTACATAGAGCCAGACCATTTGTATAAGACATAACCCATGCACTTAAATTAAAAAAAAAACTTAATTGCTGAAGCACTTGAGCATATTCATGCCTCCTAATCAATACATTTTCTTCCCACTCTAGAATTCTTATGGGTGAATGAAATTTTGTTCATAGAATCTTCCTGAAATTATCTCTATATCTTAATTTAAAATACATGTTATTTATTTTTACAATTTGTTAACAGATATACTAAAACTACCTTATGATCATTAAACTTTCTATTAATTCAGACAGGAATCTATAAGATTTTTATTTATTTTCAATTTCTTGAAAAACCTGGGATGTCAGATAGGTATAATGGGGGGAGGGAAAATCAGCAGAGGTTACAAAATGAACAAAAACACAGAAGCGCATGAATGCTTATGTGTGTGTATATATAATATTACATAAATATGCATGTACACACATGATCTAGTCTCACTGATCTGTGCTTAAAATGGATAGAAAAGTTGAAAATGATAAAGGAATGGTTATGCATGCTTTTGAAATTAAATATGCTTTGAAAATATGTTTGCAATGTTGAATTAGTAAAATTAATCATTACAAATGTGCTTTCTAAGAAATAAACTTTTTGCTGGTCTAAAACTGTTAGAGAGCCAGAAATAATGTGCTTTTTGGATTTGACCTAAAGGAGGCTTTAAAAAAACACTAATTGTGCTTAAAACAAGGACAACTGAATTGGAGTGTCTATTTTGTATTATGTTGTAGCACAATATTGCTCTGTTTCTATCAGGTTTGCAATGATTCTATCCACTCCCAACATGTCTTCATTATTACCTTGTTTCAAATAATCTACATTCTCCAGAAGAACAGGATAAGAAAATGCTACAATTTTAAAAATTTAAGTTACCTAAGTATACACTTAAATCTATTATTTGCTACAATTAAATGAAGGGAGAATTAACTAAATTAGCCTTAATGCATTTCTCTTAACCAATTTTACATGTTACAATAATAGAATGCTATTAAGCATAATTTAATAATTACCTTTCTTTAGGTCAATCTTAATTTTCTTTGCATTTTTCTTGCTCCCAAATCCCATGAGTGGGGAGAGTGAGGGAGAGGATGGCTTTCTTCCTGCCCTTGGTACTCGAGGGCTCTTGCTTTGTTGCAGGGAAGTAGATGCATCTGCTTCAGGACTATTTGTTCCTGTGAGATTCATTGTCTTTAGTCCTGATTTTCCATGAACAGGTGGTGGTACTTTTGTTTTCAAAATGCCATCATTGTTACCAAAAATATTAAGAGGTCCAATGACTGATTTTTCATACTGTTCACGATTTTGAGGTGGAAGCACACTTAGGAATACACTTGGAGATTTCATCGCCTGACGAAAGACGTCTTGTGCCCTTAAAAGAGAGTGAAGTTAAATGTAAAACATTATCATGTTATAGAGTGCCATCTCCTAAATGACTCCAGCATGGCGACCACCAGGAGCATCATGGTAGTATCAGCACAGAAGTCATTATCAGTATTATTACCAACATGACTGCTAACTAAATACAAGTTACCACTTACTACTGGATCACTAGGTATACTCACACTGGGCTATACGTTGCACTATTGTCATGAATAAATCTTACTTAATCTTCTCTTTTTTTAACTGTTCCTTTCTTTCTTTCTTCCATAATTGAGAGAGGTACAGAGAGAGAGAGGAGAGCAAAAATAGATCACCCCCAACAGGGTCCCAATGCCATGACCCACCCCTAGCCTCAGCTAGCCATGGATCAGCGACATACATGCTAGGCATATTTAGGGATGTATCTGGCCTTGAACCATAAACCTTCCCTTGTGGGATTTCCTCAAAGAGGAAAAGTGATACCACTGCATTACTGTATGACCACAACACCACCACCACCTTTAATCTTCTTAACTGTGTTGGCTCTCATTTTGCAAATGAGAAATTTGAAGTTCAGAGAATAAACAACTAGGACATTGACCTGTAGATTTTATGTCTTTATAAATATAAAAAAATCTAATCAGAAGTGGCTATATAAGTTAATATATAAAGTAAACTTTAATTTTAGATGGAAAAATTTATCTTTTTTATCAGATTATTAAAAGTTGTCTAAAATCATAAAAGGTCTCATATCACCACAGCAATACTGTGCAAAAAGAATAAAGTAGGAGGCACCTCACTTTTTTACTTTAGGACTTTGCTCTGAAGTGCAGATGTTTTCTAAAATTGGTTGAATTACAGAAGTTCAATTTTGACATGTTTGCTCATAGAGACATTTGGTAGATGCTTTGACTGTGTCTCAAGGTCCCAGTGGGTTGTCATTCTAACATGCACTCTTCCTATTATGCTATAATAGAGTTGCTCTATTTTCCACTGTTCTGTTCTACTCTATGCATTCATCCTCAAATTTCCTGCTACTTTTTCTCTCCTTCTTTATGCATTTATATGTACTGTAACTAGGTAAAACAACTACCTTTCTCAGACTCTTTCACAAAAAAAAAAAAAGTGAAAGGATGAAAGGAAAGCTCTTTAAAAGAGGCTGGGAGGCAGAAACTTTTATTGGAAGGAGAAGAGTAATTTTATTTACATTTGATTACTGTACAGAGTTACAGATTGCATGCAACATTGTTTTATCCAGCATGCATGCAGTGCATGTCAATCAGGTCAAATATATTACCATATACATCCTCATTAACAGATTACATTCTTGAGCCTGTTAATTTTATTTCTTATTCCTGAGTGCCCCCTTGTATGCAGACTCTGGTATCTACATTTGCCTTCCCTGATATTATGGGGAGATACAATATCTGTCTTTCTTAGTATGCCTTGCTTTGCTTAATATTAAATTTTCTCTATTCATCCACTTTGTATCAAATGTAAAGGTTTCTTTTTTTATGGCTGAGTAGTATTCCATAGTGTATATGGGTCACATTTTTTCAATCCAGTCATCTGTTCCTAGGCATTTGGGTTGATTCCATGTGTTAGCAATTGTGATTAATGCTCAATAAACATGGATGCATAAGTGTTTTTCCAGCTGAGTGTTTTCCTATCTTTTGGGTAAATACCTAGGAGTGGTAATACTGGTTCATGTGATAGCTCTATCTGTAGGTTTTTGAGGAACCTCCACATTTTTCACTACAATAGCTGTACTAATATACATTCCTACCAACAGTGTAGAAGGGTTCCTTTTCACCACAGCCTCACCAGCACTTGTAGTTCTCTGTTTTTTAATCACAGCCATTCTGACTGAGATTAAATGGTATTTTGTTGTAGTTTTAATTCACATTTCCCTAGGTAAGAGATGTTGACCATTTTTTCAAATGCTTTTTGACCACTTGTATATCTGCATTGGAGAGTTGTCTGTTCAACTCATTTGACCATTATTTTGTTTTATTTTTTATTCTGGTTAATAGACCCTTATCTGAACCATAGTCTACACATAGTTTCTTCCATTCTGAGGGTTGTCTCTTCACTTTAATTATTGTTTCCTTTGTTGTGCAGAACCTTGATAACCTGATGGAGTCCCACTTGTCTATTTTGAGGATGAATGCCTATGCTTTAGGGGTCTTATTTAAGAAATATTTGCCTACTCCAATGTCTTCAAGAGTTTCCCTTGCGTTTTGCACCAGTAGTTTTGTAGTTTGAGGTTTTACTTTCAGATCTTTGATTCCTTTTGAATTGATTTTTGTTAATGGTGAGATATAGGGGTTCATATTCATTTTTTTACAGGATGATATCTAGTTTTTTCAGCACCATTTGCTGGAGAAACCTTCTTTTCCCCACTGGATTGCCTTGTGTTCTTTGTAAGGATCATTTGGACTTACGTTTGGAGGTTTATTTCTGGGTTCTCTAGTCTGTTTCATTGGTCTACATGCCTGTTCTGGTGCCAATGCCACGCTCTTACTGATTACCACAGCTTTGTAATTTATTTTGAAGTCAGGAAGTGAGATGTCTCCTACTTTATCCTTTTTGCACATTATTGTTGTTTTGATAAGGGGTCTTCTGGGATTTGGACAAATTTTATGTTTTTTTTTTTTTTCTTCTCTATTTCTTTGAAGAATATCTCTGGTAAAATTTGTTCAGAATTGAATTATATTTGGAAATTAATTTGGGTAGAATTGACAAACACTGTTTTTGTTCTCTTGTTTCTCTTTCTTATTTCTTGAAACTCAGAAGTGATGGAAGGAACTCTGGCAGCTCTCTTGTGGCTATGATACAACTTAAAGATAATAGCCATATAGAAAGGCTAGCAAAGCAGAAAGATGATAGGTACCTGATTCACCAATGCCTGTGGAGTCACCAGACTGATACTGAACTACCTAGCTCCATTCTTAGCTGTCTTTAGGAAAAATAAAATCTAATCTTGTTTAAACTACCATCATTTCAAGTTTCTATTACTAGCAGACATCCCAAATAACAATTAATCATTTTAACTGATCTCTAATCTCCCATTTTTCACTGAAGTGCTTAATTCCCTACATTG
Organism: Tupaia belangeri chinensis; assembly: GCF_000334495.1. NCBI lineage: Eukaryota > Metazoa > Chordata > Mammalia > Scandentia > Tupaiidae > Tupaia > Tupaia belangeri. The sequence continues at coordinate 3,622,656 of NW_006159536.1, forward strand.
CTTGAGGAGACCTGAGACAAGGTCTCTTACACAGGCCATCCAATTTCTCAAGTCAGTTCCCCTATGTCTTTTTTTGCTTGAGTTGGAACTGTTTTCTACCCTATATTAACTCCACACTGAATTTTTATAAGAATTATGTTTCTACCTCTATAAAATAGGGAAAATAATGCCTGCCTTGATACCTATGAAATCTTTGCAAAAGGCACAATGGAATCTAAAAATATTACCATTGTTAATAATTGTAATTTTGCCTATCATTATTTTAACAAAAAAGACTCTTAAGACTTCACTTCTTTCCATATTTAAGAAGGCAGTATCCACTTCCCCTCTATTCATAATCACTTACTCCCTTCTAAACCTACACACAATATTGACAACAAGTGCCAAGAATTACGAGTAGGGTCACAAGGAGTCCTCAAAAGTTCATGGAACATAAACATTATGAAAAAAACTATGCATGGATTAGAAAAATTTTTGAACCAAAATAAACTCGTCTACTTTAATTCCATTTTTCTACAAAATTTTTGAAGTACTCTCATCTTATTAGCTGTTTTATTCGCAAACGAGAGAGTCCAGTGATCACTAATAAGGACTGTTAGTACTTATTCTGATTTCAGAATCGCATTGAGACACCAAAACATTTTTAAAAAATACATGCATCAGATGGCTACATACTCTACATCTAAGTACAGGAAGCTATCCTCATAATATTTTCACATACAGAGAGATGATTTCTTCAAAGAAAGCATTTTAATTTTTTCTATTTATTTCTAGTATTCAATTAGTCCTTACAGATATTTCCCACAGATTTTTTGTTTGTTTGTTTAGCTTAAAGAAGACTGCTGACATTGAGTAAGTTAATTAATAAGCTGGACTAACAGTCTGTGAAAGGAGCCATTAAATACCAGTCTAACTGACCCATAGCCTAAGAAAAACAAACCCATCCATTGATGCCCCAGCTAGACAGCCAGGCTGGAAGACGTGCTATATTCTGTAGTTTAACGTTCTTAGAGCTTTCTGGGACATGTGCTGGCCACCTTTGAGATGCTAAAACAGAAGATGGATTGAAAATGGATGTCCTGGGTTCATTCAAAGGGAACTGACCAGAAATTCTGCCTACAATTTTGATTATAATGAGTTTGGAAATGACTGTAACTATTCTAGGGATCAATAGAGTAAATAAAACAATGAAAAAAATGCTTACTGAGCAAAGGTTTTGTCTACAAGATCCACATTGTTGATTTTTACAATACATTCATTTTCATGAAATAATCCATCCCGCTTGGACCTGCTGTTTTCTTCAATGCCTCGAATAAAGAGTCCTAGAATCCTAAATGAAAAATGTAGTTGAAACAGAATTACTGCATAATAATATGCTAATGATTTCCCTACTTGCAACTATTCATATATAAGTATTGATTTCTATTTACAAAAGGAATTATGCTTCATATTCAGGCAACTGTTTGTTATTTAAATCCTTACCCCGAAATAAATAAATAAATAAAACTCACTAAATGCAAAAAAATTCCTTCAGGATAAATATACATAAATTCCAACCCAAAGAACATCAATCTGTGATTTCATTTCTCATGCTTGCGGTAAATTCAGAAAAGATGTATATGGATTGCTTAGTGGAGTAGAAGAAGACCCAAAGACTCATGATTTGGAGAAGGACATCACAGTAAATAAGTCTAAGTTAGTGTCAACACAGCTACTTGATGTTTAGTAATGGGAGAGGATTGGGTATTTACTGTAACTTTTCATAGTCTTACCACCTATTCCAATAATTTGCATTTTAAAAAGTAAGCAAACATTGTGACCAGCAGTTAGTGTAATGACTATGTTGCTGGACACCCACATAGTGGACTGCGGTTCACGTCCCGGACCCGGTGGCTTAAAACTCACGCTGGGCAGGGCACCAGCAGTTAGCGTAATGGCTATGTCGCTGGACTCCCACGTAGTCGACCGTGGTTCGCGTCCCGGACCCGGTGGCTTAAAACTCACGCTGGGCGCGTGTGCGTGCGTACCCAAGATCCCAAGAGGAGAACAGAGGAGCAGGGATTGTGGCGTGGCCATCCCCACTGGCAGGTGATTTCTCACTTTCTGGCTCTCTGTCTGGCGAGTGCACGTACCCTATAGCAAAACCTTCTCCAAAGGAAAAAAATGAAGAAGTAAGCAAACATTTAAGCTCAGAGAGTATTACTCAATTTAGAAGAAGTTCAGTCCCATTTTTTTGAGCCACTGAATCAAATATATGTTGGGTGTTTCTTATGTGCTTAGGACAGAGAAATATGAGACAAGACTTAAAGACCTGAACCAATCATATTGCTCTCAATATGACTGGGGAGCATAGAAGTTAAAACACTGTAAACAACAATGAGTCTAGAATCTTCATAGATGAGTTGGAGAGCTAACACTGGAGACCAGTGCCTCATATAGGGACCTTGAACGCCAAAGAACTTAACTAGGTGGAATGAGTGTAGAGCACTCATCTCCCCCTACTACTGACCAGAACAGTGACTTGATAAAAGCAAGGCTTTGGAAAGAGCAAGGTGAAAGAAAAGCTCAGAGGTAATAAAATTTCATCTAGGAAGAAGCTGTACTTGATATCCTGGTAGTCCTGGCACTTTGTGGTTGTGGCTTATAATCAAGAGGGGAGGAGGGAGAGAAAAGTGGAATAAAAGAAAGATATCTACAACAATAAAGATTGAATTGTGTGTGTGCGTGTGTGTGTGTGTATCTGTTACATATACAAACCAAATATTAAACTGAACATTTTTAAAAAATGGAACTTGTATGTATTTTAGTCACTTTCCATTTGAGAAATTTTCCTTCTTCCTGTGGCAATGACAAGGTCCTAGCTGTGTTACAAAGTAAGAAAGATACCAAGTCTTCCAGGAGGAATCTTCTGGGTGTGGAGAAACCATCTCCGCCTTCCTAGCCCATTGTTTATCTGCTTTATCACTCTATTTTTATTTAACAGAAGCTGCATGTGCCCCTTTGCATTAAATTTCAAATCTAAATAAAATATGAGCACATTTTATGCATGGATAATGGGGTCAGCCATGGAAAAATGGCAGTCTATAATGAAAGTGTAAGAGAAAGAAAGCCATTGTCCTTTGGAGTACCCACGAAGTGGAGCCTCTGCCTCCAGGACCTCAGTTCACTTAATGAGCTCATGTCATCTCAAGACGTCAATAGGTAAGGCATGTGCAGTGATATTTAGGTCTCCTTTACAAAAATGTTAAATGGAGATGGTAGGCTAATGCAAGAAAGACCACAGCAAATAGGCATACCACCTACTTCAAGGAAGGCTCAGAGTTTCAGGCACAAGTGTGTGATGAAGTCTTGTCCTTTTCCTAATCCTAGTAGGTTAGTAAATTATTCAAACATATCCTGTGCTACCTTCATCTCCTAACATAATATTAAAAATTGAACTACTTGACTTGCTAAGAAAAAAATAATAAATAAATCAAAAATTGTTTTTTCCTAAATTAAACAGCCTTCCAAGAGTTCACATTTTGAATTTTTGTTATGGTGGAGTCACAATAACATGCTCCATTAGGAGGCTCACATGTGGTTATAAACTAGTTTATGTAAGTGATATTTTTTTAACAAGCATTCAAGTCTTCCTTTAATTTAATTCAGTACATCATCAGTCATGTAATGTTACTCCCTAGGATTTAATTTCACATTTTGGGAGATGAATTAATTCTTTCAGGCCACTGGGTTGCAATTTAGCTGGCATATTACAGCTGGAGTACGCTATGTGAACCTCACTGATCTAAATAACCTAACTTTCCATGAAAAATTTATTGACAGAATAAGCCCAACTGTAAAACCCATGTGTCAGAGGTAATTTTGGTAAAATGTAAAACTGACTGGTTTTATTAGTTGGTCCCTGGCAACGAACCACTCCTGCCTTTTTTATTCCATGGAAGGGATAGATTCTCTCCAGTTTGATTTCATGCAGACCACTGTGAGAAGACTCAGAAAACAATATGTCATTATCCTCTTTGCCCCAAATTGGTGGGCTGTGGTGGTTGTCTCATTTGGGAACAGGACTTGCAGGATTTAAAGATTAACACTGTCAAGGAGTTATAGGCCAAGACTAACCAGTTAATTTGCATTAGTGAGCAGTGATAAAAGATACTGAAATCCATAGCCCCATAGAATAAGAGGGGTAACAACTGCCTCTTGCTCTTCTAAGAATAATTTAGGCACCAACATCTCCTTGGGTTCTTCCTGTTTTTTGTTTATCTGTTTGTTTTGATAATTTGCTAGAGAATATGTGTGCTTACCAGAAACAGGGAGAGAGAGGGAGATACAGAAAGACAGAGAGAAAGCACACCCTCCTCACATCCCTCCCCAGGGAGGATGGTCATGCCTCAATCCCTCTCCTCCATTATTCTTTAGGAATTTGGGGCATGTACACACGCGTGCCCAGCATGTTTTCTAAGCCTCCAGGTCGGGAACTCAAACAGTGCAGCAGGCCATGTGGGACCCAGCTGTCACAACTGCCATCCACCGGCTGTTCTTCCCACCATATTACATGGTTTTAACTCTATCAGCTTAGCATTACAGTCTAAATATCTCCTCTTTTCACATTCTGTGTCACTCTTCATTCATCTATCCTCCTCCTTCCTAGTATTTAGCTATCCACACTATGAAACTGAGGTATAATACGCTATCTTTAAAATTTTTTATTTTTATGCTTTTAATTATAAAAAAAAAATCATATGAGATCTAGCCTCAGTGGCACACACTGCTGAGATATCGTGCTTGCAGACTGATACCATCTGGGAGGGCCCTGTAGGATTTCCAGTACTACCTAAAAGGCTGAGCTTGGTGTGGCTTGTAATACCAGCTACTAGGGAGGTTAAGGTGGGAAGAGCAAGACCCAGCAAGACTGTCTTTTTTTTTTTATCCTTTTTTTTAAAAAAAATCATAGCTACTGTTTTCTGAGTCTTTTCATAGTGCTCTGTATCACAGTGATATTTTTTTTGACTATGAATGAAATTAAGTTGTATTTTACTGGCAAGAATTTTTTTTAATGTTTATTTTGCTTTTTACTGGGGAAGTGAGTGGTCCTCAACACAACCAGTATTCAGCATCCCTGTTCTATATAGCTAATGAATCCATTGAGACTTTATCTGGTAGAGCGGCCACCATATTTCACTTAGTATGTTCTAACATTAGGCTTCTCATTGAACAACAGGTGTGGCAGTATTTTTCTAAAAGAAGAAAAAGAAAACGTATTGGAGGCAAAGCCAATTACAGTAGTCTTAGCAAAGAATTAGATGTGAACTCTAATTTAAAATAATGACACAAACTAATAAGTGAAAGGAAATTAAGAACAAAGTATACCACTATGACCTTAACTAAGCCCCTGTGCTCGCACAGTGAAACCATATGGCATTATGAAGTCAGACACTTGTCTGACATGCTCGCTGACTAGCTGCATCTAGACACATGGGTTCAGTTAAGTGTGCTGATTCAGCCTGTACTCATTACTTCTTAACTTTTATTGGCTCATGTCTCCACTTCCATATTATTTTTAATGCCTTTTAATTAAATTTCCTTTCTATATTACTAGCAAATAGCAGAAAAAAAGCAATAGAGCTATTTCACCAAGTTTCTGAACAGTTGACCATGAGTTTACAATAAAAAAAAAATTCTGAATCTGGTGTTTTGGTTTTAACCAAAACAATCATGATATTAATAATTTATACACTCATGGATGTGTGTTTTAAGGAGCTTTCATTTTTTTTAATATCATTTAATCCCCATAACCTTGATGTGGAGTAGGAATGCACAAGAGCCAAGTTTAGTGCCCCAGGTTGTAAAAATAAGAGCACTGGGATTCAAATTCAATTGTTCTGAATCCAAGTCCAATAGTCTTTTTACCACTTTGCAAGGCTTATGCTACAGGAATCAGAACCAAGAAGCAGAAGGGAGGAAACAATCAATTGTACTGTGTTTTCTTCATTTGAAACAAGGGATGATGATTTCTAGTCTATAGGGCCAGCTTCTTTTCTGAATTATTTAAAGTAAAGTATGTTTCATTGTATATTCCCTCATTTGGGGAAATGGGGAAGATTTTATATTCTACTCCAGCTTAATCAAACTAAAAGGGCTGGTCATTTAGATGCTCTGGTAATTCATAGAGCTCTATCAGGAGATTTCTGCCAAAAGCCATTCGAATTTCTCATGACAACGGAGTAAATACCCCATCTATCAAAAACCATCTCAGTTTGCCCTGTGTCATCACTCATAACACCTATAAACATGCTTATTAACACATACAGGAAACAGGACATTTAGAGTCACTAGCTTTTTGGTTCATTTCTTTTTTGGGAACATTCATTTCAGCAAGAGCTTGGCCTCAGATGTTATTTGCAAAAAACAAGGTGATGACTTTGCAATTACGGGTAGCAGATGGCTACCTACGGCATCTGATGCTAACCAAAATATCATGACCGAATCTGTTCTTCTTGCGATATGGCAGACTGAACTGAATAAATAATCAGACCAGTAAATTAATGCTATTGAACCTTTGGGAAATTTTTAGTTCTAGAAAGAGCATGGGAGTGAAGACAAGTCAGGAGAACTAGAATTTGTATGACCTCAGGGAAAACCAATGGAGTTTACCATTCTTTGGTATCTTAGGCTAAAATAAAGATTTCTGCCTTGTCAGTGATGTATTTAAGACAAAAATTTACTAAATTTATTAAGTTAATAAATATAGTAAATCAATTAATATCAATATCAATCTAATGTTCAAATAAATTAAAATCAATATTAATCTAATGCCAAAGGCAATCATCTTATTGAAAAGTGACACATTATCCAAAACTAGTTTTGTAACATTGTTATATTACTGCTAATAGTTACTCTGAGACACACACTTTAATTTCCACCAAGAATTTACATTCAGTTAAATGGATGTGAATTTCAAAGAAATGCTGACACAATCTAAATTACCATTTACCAGGGTGGATTTAGTACTTAATATATTTAAAACACAAAAGAATGCAGTAAATTATTTTGAATTAATTACATTTTATGTTAGAAAAAAATAAACAGTATGATGACATTTTGCTTTTATAGCTAAAATCATTTTACATATACAACTTCTACTGTAACTACTTCAAATGTTAGGCTATTTATCATTCCAAATTTTATATACCTAAAAAACCCATGAAATATAAACTTATACTTATTATGTTAACTTATTAAAGTGAATTCTGAATATCATAAAATTCAGCTGAGACATTTGCCTAACAATATGTTAAAATATTTCCCAAGTACTCTGTGTCACTGACAAAGATACTTCAGGAAAGTACTTCAGAATTAATTATATATGGAGAAATATGATTGATTTTTTTCTTTTTCATTATATACTAGAACAAATTATTTCATTTTGTTTTTTAACACATAAGTGGTCAGCAAAAAAAAGTGTATCTGCAGAAGTCCATCTGAATAATAGAGTTCACATTCAATCCGCCTCTGAAAAATATTTGGGAAAATGAGTTCCAGTCAGGGTTTTCATTAGCGAGAGCTTTTGCAATAAGAAAACATCTTACCTTCCACTTAGAGATGAATAGAAAGGCACTACATGTATTCCTAAGGGGCCTCCTTCCCCAGAAATCTCCACTGCTCTTGTCATATCACTGGGGCAGGGCAAAAACAAACAAACAAACAAACAAACAAACATGAACATAGGTGAGTCTCTGCTAAAAACCGGATGAGGCACATTTAAAACATACACACACTTCAGGACTATACCAACTAGTGCTACTTCAACAGCAGAGATGAAATCAAAGGAGTACATGATTTGCCGGTTCAAAAGATCCACAAAATAAAATGTTTAAAAGACTATCTGATTTCTTATTTTTTTCTACCAGAAGAGGAACAAATGGAAATGACTACCTACAAAAATAACTTCCTACTTAACTTAATCTACATAAATCAACATATTTTAAAAGTACACAAAAATGAAAATTTTCTCCATTGAGACATACTTGAAAATTACTGAGCAGATCAGAAAATACACAGAAGTAAGCACATCTATGCTTCAGCATAAAGTAGGCTTTTTTTCTGGAACAGAGGAAAAATGAAATAAAATACTTATTCATTAGAAATGTACAGAATTGCATTTTATAATGACTGTGAAGCCATAGTTGGTAATGTATACGGGCACGTTCAAAGCAATGTAAGTCAAAACTTAAACTTGCTTTTCAATAAGGCATCAGTTGTTTTCAATGGAATAATTCCAAATTTTCACCTCCTATTTCTTCTTAACGGTAGCAAAAAAGGTTGCAAAGTCTAGAGAAAATGTATTATAGAAAGAAATAGAAAGGCTGACCTTCCTAACCTACCCCAGATTAAGGAAAAGATGAGCTAGGAACATTAATGGATAGTGTGTAAGACTGAAATATAGAAGGCACTGAGTAATAAAAAGTAGAACTAACAAGTTTTCATAAAGATGAAAAATAATAACCGTGAACAATTATTGGCTTCTTTAATCCCAGAGAGAGAAATAAAATTGCCAGAGGAAAATGATAAAGTTGAAGCAAACATTTCTGTTATGGAAATTGTAAGCGGGTTGCATTGTTTCCTATTTACATGAAAATGACCTGAAACTAGATGTCAAATTAAGAGTTACAGCTGCTACAAATGCTCTTCTGCTCCAAATTGAAAATGGTGAAATTTTGGCTCCTTGCTGGAAAGTTGAGTACAACATTAAGAAAGCAAAATGCCTGATGAATTTACCCTGCATGAAGTATTCACTAAATTATCAGCAATCGAAAATAAATACATTAAGTATATTCTCATCAGTGTATTAGGATTATTTTTAATGTGTTTTCTTTGCAAGCCTATTACCATTAAGAACTGCAAAGAAAAAAAAGCATGTCAGTTTCCAGCATTTATGTAGAATATGAGAGAATTTCAGATCTGACAATAAATTTCAAATGAGTTTTGCTCAGATATTGCCAAGATATGTAAAATTTGTTCAGTCAAGCAGATTTTATCAGATACCTGGAATAAAAGTTAAATCAAAACAAATCTAAGAGTGATAATATAGGATGCAAGGATTCTTCTCTGTGTGTTAGGATGTGCACATTTATATGAACGTATGTATATGAACTGTCATATAAAGGTATGAGTTATTAGTCCTGAATACAAAATGCTTTGTGGGCAGAGAAAGTTAATGGCTTTTAATGGACCAAAAAACAATCGTCTTTATCTAATAACATATTTATAGGGTATTTTTAGGCATTTGAGAAAGACTAAACTCAAAGTATTTACATTCTAAGTTTATAATACTCTTTTAAAGACTTTTAAAACAGAGACTAAAATCTGTTTAACCACTGAAACATTATCTTTACCTTTATTATGTACTTTTAAGGTTTTGTACTGAAAGAATAACAGAAGTATTTCCTAATAAAGGTTTTAAGTATCTATATGCTGATAAATAGCGCTCATATGTAATATATAGAGGCTTTTGGAATGTGTTTAGTCTAGTGAAGACTTGAAGATTTCAGCTCAAGAATTTTTAGAATGGCTTTATGGATTTCCATTTTTTTTCTATTTTACAAATACTTCTTTACCTCTACTTGGAATCTCTCCTTTAAAACATAATGGATTCGGGAACCAGCAGTTAGCGTAATGGCTATGTCGCTGCTTTTTCTCTGGGTCATGTTGGGACTCGCTCTTTTTGCATGTGTCTAAAGGTAACAATGTTTGCTCAGATTGGTCACTCTCCTCACTGTCTCTCTTTCTTTTTCCCTGATGTCTGCACAAACCTGCTGGTAACAGATGAAAAAAAAATGCATTTCAGAGTAAACTTTAATCCTAGCATTATAAATAATAATTAAAATTCTTTGCCTGGAACTCTGTTTGGCAATTGTTAAGTTATTTTCACAAATACATTACTATTCCAAGAAAAAAAAAGCAGAAAAGACTAGTCTTTGACTAATATATAAGCACTTCTAGAAAATTAGATCTATGTAATAAAGGCAAGCATTTCACGTTATACATAGACCATCTCTTACTATGTTCTCCTACAACGGTATTTATTATATGTTTCAAGATATAAAGAAAAGCATTTGGAAAGAGATGCCTTGGGCTGGCCCTGTAGCTTAGTGATTAAGGGAGCTGCATCCCACATTGGCAATATAGTTTGAATCCTATATATACTGATAGTTTGAAATATATCCTGGGAGGGACCAGCAGATGGTGTGATGGTTATGTCACTGGACTCCCACATAGTCGACCACAGTTGGAGCCGTGAACCTGGAGTCTTAAAACTCATGCCTGTGTGAGGAGGAGAAGGGAGGAGAAGGGATTGTAGCATGGCCATCCCCCCTGGAGGGGGGGTAATTTCTCAGTTGTTGTCTGTCTCTGTGGAGAGCACATGTGTCCTATAGCAAAAGGCTCTCTATCTCTCTAAAAAAATAAATAAATAAAGCAGAAAAGGAAAACAAGCTGTGTGTGTGTGTGTACAGAAGTGCCCTAAAGCCCAAATGGACAGAGAAATGGAGGAGAAAGGATTGTAGATTACCAGACTTCACTGGGGTCGGGGGAGGGGGAGGGCTTTCTCCCTCCCTATTTCTTTGTCTCTTTCTGGCAATTAAAAAAAAAAAAAAGAAATAGAAGAAGTATGTCCCAATGACAAATGCCCATCGTTTTATTTATTTTAAAAGGAAAAATCCCCTCAGTATTATGAATACTTAATGGAATTCTGAGATCTCTGTATACATACACTTCATGGAATATAAACTAAGCAAGTAGGACAACACAATCATGTGGGTACTTATTTCATAAAGTGAGAATTTACAAAGATGTGAAAACAGGTTATTAATGCTATTTGTTTACACAAACTGCAAAGTACAGTTTAAGAATGAGTGAGCAGGGCATGGACATGCTTATTTATGTTTTAGAAGATAGTTCAGTAGCCAGAAGATAAACTGGAAGGTGAACTGAGAATGGAAAATGTAGAAAATGAGACAAGCCAGTGGCATATTGGTTAAGGAGACTGGATCCCACATGGCTGACCACATGGTTTGAGTCCCAGACCTGGTGAGTCGAAAGACATGCCAAGCACATATATGTGCATATCCACATACTGAGGGAGAGTATAGGAGAAGGAACTTCAGCCTGGCCATCCCCTATCAGGACACTCTCTCTGGCTAGCTGGCATGTTCTATAGCAAACTAAAAAAAAGATGTAGAACGGTTATTCTATCACTGGAAAAGAAAAGGGACTGATAGCAGAAATGAACTACGGGGTAAAGGGGAAGCAATTCAGTTACACAAAGAAGAAAAGTGGAAGATTTCACTAAGATCAAAATAGTTACTTTTATAAAAACTTTATTTTATAAAAGCATTGGGTCAATGAATATTAGCCAAGCTTCATGCTCTAAGATCCACTTGATGAAATTGATTCCAATAATCATTGGAACCAAATGCTACTAATCTGAGATTTTAAGACAAAACTGGGGATGAAGTTATAGAATCAGTAATTAACTAAACAAGATGGTCATTATGACTGGCTTCCGTGTTAGAGAAACACATTAAGAAGAGGATCTCGGGAACCAGCAGTTAGCGTAATGGCTATGTCGCTGGACTCCCACGCGGTTCGTGTCCCGGACCCGGTGGCTTAAAACTCACGCCGGGCGCATGTGCGTGCGTGCCCAAGATCCCGAGAGGAGAATGGAGGAGAAGGGATTGCGGCGTGACCATCCCCCCTGGGGGGTGATTTCTCGCTTTCTGTCTCTATGTCTCTCTCTGTCTGTCTGGCGAGCGCACGCGCCCTACAGTGAAAATCTCTCCAAAAAAAAAGAAGAGGATCTCAAAACTTGAGGCAGAAAATACAACACAAGTTCAAGAGTCAAGAGTTTTTAGGTGTGATTTCTTCACAGAAAGCACATGGAGGGCATTTTTAACATTAAGATTATTCTACTCAGTGTTAGGCCACTTGTGGAAGTAGGGGAAAGACAGGACTATGTCAGGGAGATGCTTTATTCCAGAAGAAAATCATGAATACCACATGTAATTAGACAGAATGTGTATCTCGATGGTAACTTTGAGTCAGGTATTTGAGTGACTCATTTAAACTAAGACCCCACAAACTAACTTTCCTCATGTATATAATAAAAAAGACTAAGAATAAGGATTCACTTAATATGGCTGTTGGTTTTAATGAGATAAACAGAAAACATAATATATATGAATTACACATACCACATTTGACATATACAAGAGGCTCAATAACTATTAGCTATTAGTATGTTTAGGAAAACTTTCTGAGGGAACAATTAACCTTATTGACTAAGGGAATAATCTACACTAAGTTTATCTTTTTTTTTTTTCTTCAGTAAAATTTTTTTTTTATTGGCCAGAGGATGCATGTGCTCAGCATAAAAAGAAAGAGAAAGTACTCCCCAATGGGGCGTGGACTGGCCACAATTCCATCTCTTCCATGTTTCCATCCCATCTGGATTTCTGTGATGTTTTTCTAGATGCAGGGTTCAGAATTTGAACTGTATGGCCAGCCAAATAGTATCTAGTTGTCTTAAACACTAGCATTGTGGGAGCCCTGTAAGACTTTTTAAAAAAATTCTAAAATAGTATAGGATTAAGGAGCACATTTTCTTCATGATGAGATTGATGACATGGAAAGAGAAGACAAAGGGTTGTAATAAACAAAATATGGTTTTATTTGATGTCCTTCAGGAACTGGCTCACAGATCTGCCCTATGTAATTGTATGAGATAAACTACAGATGAAATCCTCCAAGGAGAGTCTACAGATGACCCTGACACTACTTGATGGTAAAATGTCTTGTTGATATCAATGTATCAAGTTTTAAAAAAAAGATGAATTTGTTGTTGTTGGCAATGAAATTCCCTTAATTTCCTTGAATTTAACAAATATTACTTGAGTCATTTCAATGGGGGAAGTTTAATAAGGAAAAAATAAAAAGACTAATCTTGAGAAGTTCTTCATTTAGGGGAGGGTTAGACAGGTAATAACAATAATACAAAGCAATGGAATAATCATGGTAGCAGTAGTACAGTAGTTTATTCTCAGTGAATGCAAGCTATTATTTAGGAAGGAGTGTACCAATTGCCTTCTTGACATGACATATATGCATATCAAATCTATAAAGTGAATATATATCACTTTGATTTTAGAGAAAAGCAAACTGATGCTTAGAGAGGTTAATAATCTGTTCAACATTATACCATTTATACAAGGTAGGATCAGGACTCTGTTTGGGATTTGTTGCATTCCAGAGCAGGAGTTACTAACTACTTTGACATGCCAATTTCAGAGCAGAGGCACCTCTGTTGTCATTCAGAGAAACAGGATACAGGATCAGGAAGGGAAGCTGGGATCAGGAAACTTCCTGAAGAAGGTGGCATTTGAGATAGGCCATTAAGAGCTACTAGAGTTTCTATCAGAAAAGGGAAGTGAGGGGATGAAGAGAGCATGTGCAGGAGAGAAGGTCTATGCACTGCGATACTCAACCAGGTAGTTTGTGGACACACAGAAGGCTTTAAAGAGAGGGAGAATGCACATCAGAGACAGAAAGGGTGAGGGAGGGAGGAAGAAAAGGAAGAGAAGGGAAAAGAAAAAGAGGAGGAAGAAGTGAAGATGGAGAGAGAGAGAAAGGGAAAAGGAGTAAGAAAAAGTGAAGAAGAAAAGAAGTGAGAGAAAGAGGAGATGATGTGTATAGGAGTCATTTGAACCATTAGTTGGAGACCAAACCTCACAATAGTATGTCAAATTCCAGGCTACAAAATTCATGCCTAATTTTGTAGAAAGCAAAGTCACTAAAGGTTTTAGAAGTAAGAAGCAGTGTAATAAGTGCTGTGGTTTATAAATATTTGTGCAATAATATGTAGGGTTGATTGGAAAAGAAAAAGACAAGGAGAGATTGGTTTTGGGAACAGGAGTTAGTAAATTAATGCAGTAATCTAGGTACAAGGTCATGAAAGCTTAAGCAATGATTATAGGGATAGAATATAGAAACATGGGACAGGTTCAAAATATTTTTAGATGATTCTGCAAATAATTTGCCAAATGAATGGATATCATAGGTAAAGGAGAAGATAGGATAAAACATGATAGCAGGTTTAAACCTAAGAAAAAAGGCAAGCTTATGGGAGACTAATTTTGGGAAGTAGGAATTGAGTAATAAGATGGAGTCAGAAATGAGATAAGAATTAGGAATGAGCCGAATCTACCATTATTCGAGTCTCGTACCTGGCAGCTTAAGACCCACAATGAGCACTTGTGTGTATGTGCTCAGAATCCAAGGAGGAGAAGGGATTACAACATGACCATGCCCCATGGGGGATGATTTCTCACTTTCTGTCTGTTTCTCTGTCTTTCTGGAGAGCACACACACCCTACAGCAAAAAAATTCTCTTAAAAAATGATAATAAGGTTTTCAAAAAGTATAATTAACAAAAAAAAGAGAAACCTCATGCCTCATTGTCCTTTAAGATCAAAATAAATTAAGTGGTGCCTCTTAAGAGACGCATATTGTAATACTATCTGGAAAACTCTCTTTGAATGTTAGTTTTCTTTAAATAAAGGTGTTTGTAATAATTATCAGTGAGCAGTTAATAGTTATAATTTATGAAATGTGTTATATCCAAGCATTCACTCAAAAAATATGTCCTTATTATATTCTAAGATCTGTATTATATTAGGTATCAGGAATCCTTGGAGGATTTCCAGTCTTGTTTAGGACAGTGACCAATAATTAGTTACAATAAACTATAATGTATGGAATAATGTTAATGAAAACTCAGTAGAAATTAGTCTATCCAGTCTTGCATTTACCATTGTGCTGTCAGTTTCCTGTAATATATCTCATTTAATCATGTCATAATCTATGTGATCATGGTACATATTTTCCTAATAAAGAATTCATTTTAAACAGGTTATATTATTAGTCTGAGATCACATAGGTAGTAAAGGCAGGGCCAATGTTCAAACCCAGGTTTTACCCAAATCAAATGTTTGGAACTAAGGAATGGTTTGATAAATGCTGAGGTCTAGGACATTTTTTCCAGCAGTAATACGTGGGATTGATTACAATGAACAGAGATTGATATCTGAGACAGGAGTTAGTAGATTGCTGTAAAAATCTAGCTAAGAGGTAACAAAGGCTTGAGCAATGACTTAGAATGGGTTCAAGATATTTTGAGACAAACTCTGCCAATAATTTACTTAGCTTCTATACCTACATAGAAATATGCTTATAGTCTTATGCTGGGGCCAAGCTCTGGAATATCAGATCCTCCTTGCCCCAATAGAATAGTGAACATGCAACTCAGTTTACATGATATATTGAACATGTAACTCAGCTTACATCATCTCATACCAGCTAGAACCAACATCCTCTCCTAGAATTGTAATCTGTAAATTTTTCCCTGTTAGTTGTGTATTTCATGCAATTAACTGCTCTCCCACCCTAGAGTCTGTAAGTTTACACTCACTGTACTTTCTGGATTTGACCTCAAACTGTTTTCAGCTGTGCCTCTCCCATATTGGTGCTCACTTCATGACGTTCCCTAGCCCTGATTATGTGGCATGGACTAAAACACCAATCAGTCAGGGAAGGTACACACAGCGGGTAATGTTTAAATCAATGGACTTGAGACAAGAAAAAAAAATTGTCTGTTACTTAATTGCTCTGAATTTCAATTCCTTAACCTACTAAAGGTTAAAATAAAACTCATTAAAAAAAGACTGCTTTGATAATAAAATGTTACATATACTCATGTGTATATGTGTCAAAAACATGAAAAATGTATTTTATGAAAAAATTGCATGTTTTTTTTTCACAAAAATAGACTCATAATTTAATTTCACTTCTATGAATTTTTTAAAGTCATGCAGTTTTTTTTTTTTAAAGGTTTTTGCCATAGGGCATATGCATTTGCTAGAGAGAGAGAGAGAGAAAATGAAAACTCACCTCTGGGGGGATGTCCACATCACAAGTCCTTCTCCTCTATTCTCTCTAGGGATTTTGGGCACACATGCACACATGCCTGGGATAATTTTCGAGCCACAAGATTCAGGACTTGAACCATGGTTGACCATATTCTAGTCTAGCACCTCAACTACCACATCATCTGCTGGCCTCATGCCCTGACATTTAAATTTTAAAAATACTATTTTCTAAGTCTTAAACTTTATTTTTCTAAGTACTCTATACCTGGGGAGAGCTCAGCTAATTAGTTCATGCAGGTGTAAATCAAATAGTTGTTCATTCTTTGATAGCTATCCATATAGCATTTATCCAAGAGATTAGCAAACTTTTCAAAAAGCTAACATTTAAAAAAAAATGGAATTAAAGACAATTAGAATAAGAGTATTGCACTCATTATCCTTATCTCCGAAAATAATCTTATCAAACTTGTAAAACAAAGCAGTGCCCTGGAGATTTTCTGTACCACATTTTTAATATTGTGCAGTTCATTAATCAAAGAAATAATCTAAATAAAGTTTAACTATGGTCATATGACTATAAATAGTAAGTTTAAGATAAATCCACACAGTAAAACAGTGTGAAAAAAAGCTGATCACTTATTTTAAAGCTAATTTCATACAAATTATTTGGTTCCTACTGGTGACTGACTGGACATCATGAAAATACGTAGACTGAATGAATGAATAGTAACCTCAGCAACATTGCCTTCTATCACTGAAGCCAATCATGTATTAAATATAAAATTACTTTCCAATGCCATATTTAAAGCAACCTAAAAATGATAATGATAAAGGTAATGAAAACCATAATAATAGCAATAACAACAGCAAATATGCACACATCTTACTCCAATGCAAGTCCTGGTGAAAATGTTTTACATATTTTATCAATTCATTTCACAAACCTCTGAAGAAAGTTTTAATAATATATCCATTTCAGAGACCAGAAACTAGGACAAGGAGGGATGAGTAACTTGCCTAAACTCATAGAACTAGTGAGCAGCAGAACTGTAATTGAACTTAGGCGTACATAGGGCTAAACTGGGAATTAGTGCAATGCAAGAGAAGTACTGGCAGACCAGCAGTGGTGTAGTGGTTAAGGTGCTGGACTCCCACATGGCTGACATGGTTCAAGTCTCAGACCGGGCGGCTTAAAATTCATGCTGGGGGGGTGTGCATGCATTCCCAAAATCCCAAGAAGAGAATGGAGAAGGGATTGTGGTGTGACTATCTTCCCAGAGGTTGATTTCTAACTTTCTCTTTCACTGTCTCTCTCTCCCTCTCTTTGTCTCTCTCTGGCAAGTGCATGCATGCACCCTATGGCAAAAATCTAAAAAAA
>NW_006159536.1:3640032-3645885 GCF_000334495.1 Tupaia belangeri chinensis
GAGAGAGAAGTTCTGGTAAATATGGTAGCAAGTGACTTCAATTAATGTATTACTTTCATTAAAAAAAAAAAAATCTAGGGCCAGTAGGTGGTATGGTATCAAGGCACTGAATTCCCATGTGGCCAACCACTTGTTGATCCTGGACCTGGGAGGATTGAGAATCACACAGGGTGAGTATGCACATGTGCCCAAAGTCTCGGAAGGAGAATGGAGGAGAAGGGACTATGGTATGGCCATATCCTCAGGGGAGTGATTTCTTTCTCTCTCTGGAGAGCATGTGTGATTTATGGTAAAAAATTAAAAAAAGAAATCCTAGTGGATGACCTGGATTCATAGTGTATGTCAGGTTGTTGAAAAAGTCATGACCTATTTTTCTGTTTTTCTATGCAAAAATAGGTCATGACTTTCCTGACAACCCAATACTTCAAGTAAGATACTGTAAAACTGTTAAAACACAATCAAGGGACCAGCAGATGGCATAATAGTTACATTGCTGGACTCCCACATGGCTGGCCACAACCATGATGTGGGTCCTGGAACCCAAGGTTTGAAACTCATGCTGGATGTGTGTGAGTGCATGCCCGAAATCCCAAGAGGGGAACAGAGAAGGGATTGTGGCACCATCTCCCCTGAGGTGTGATTTCTTGTTTTCTGTATCTCTGTCTCTTGCTCTCTGGTGAGCACATGCACCCTATACCAAAAATCTCTCTCTCTCTTTCAAAGAAAAAAAAACACAATGCAAAAGAGAACTCAAAATGCTAGAGTTAAATTTAAACACACAATCACAATACACTTTGTAATGTTCACTCTAAACTGTTATTGAAAAAGAAGAAAAAGTAATTAAGAAATCCTGTTGCAGAAGAATACTCAAAGGATTGAGGATCATTTCTGTATAAAGTACTTCAAAAGGTTCATAGAGAAATGGAATTAAAATATGAGTTTATCTTAGTGCAAAAAAAAGATACTTCCTGTAAAATAAGAACAATTACGAATCATTAAAGAAACAAGTACCAAATTCAAATAAATAAAATATTCTTAGTTGCAAAAAGGGAATACCTCAATCCATCCTTAGTTTTTGGCGATGTGAGTAGTTCCGTCTGTACACCATTCATAACTTCTCTGTCTTCCAAGTTGTGTGTGGAATCCTGTAATGAAACACACCCATAAGCATGCAGATGTTATGCATATAGAACTGAAAATCTGAATAAAGTGTTCCAACATGGGGGAGTAAATGGTTTTACTCTGGATATCTATAGCATGCTTCAATTTCTTTGAAAACTGGAAACAGGTGTTAATCTTTTCAGTGTTGTCAGTGTTTTTTTCTCTTCCATTAGGTTTCTGAACTACTCAAATGGGCCGTTTACACAAGGTACTATGTGAAGAGCTTTGGAATACATCATGGAACTTCCTGTTACTCAACCACAGGCTCTTGGGACTGAATGTTTTAAACCAGCTAGGAAAAAGAGTACCAAAGGGAAGGTTCCAGTGACTGGTGGTAATATATTAGCTTTAATGTACTGTAGTTGTTTGCACCTCCCCATGACACTATAATTTAAGCGAAGGAGAATCCATGAAAAAACTGTTGTATGGTGAAGTCACTTCTGTGAAAAGCGTGGCAGGAACACTGCAAGAAGATAAAACCTTAGAGTTATTAACCTCATCACAAGATTTTGATTCTGAGAATGATCCACAGAAAGAACTGAAAATTGACCATTTGATTTTGAAAATAGTAAACACACGTCCATAACAGAAAAATAAGAGGGTCAGAGAGGTCATGCACTCTAGGGCAGTGACAAAGTTCAGTTGGCTATCATCCAGAACAAGCAGGGAAGAGATTGATTATAGAAAGCATGACTGATGTTGACTCTTCTTTATAGAAGACATTAATTCTCCATAAGGTCCTGGAGCTAAGCTGTAGTAGAGTAATTCTGTGGCCACCCCAGTCTTCAGAAGCAAAGTCACCAGCAGTGTTAGTCATGGACTTTGGGTTCATTGAAGCAAAAATCGCAAGGAGAAAGACTAGCTATCAAAAACCACACCTATAAATGTAGCATTCATGGCTTCAAGGAAGAATTCCAGCAAAAAAGTATGCCAATAAGTGAATGTAAGAGGTTGAACATAAGAGAATTAAGTTATTATCGTAAGGAAAACAGGACAATGAGCCACAATTGAAGCACCTTGCTGTAGTGGACTGAGGGTTTTTTTTTTTTTTTTTTTTTTTAATGCTTTTCACTTCTAGACTAAGCACAGCATTTCACGTGGGGTGGGGGTGGTTTTGTGAAAGATTTGGGCCTCGATTTTTCTTTTAAATCATTTTCCTCCTCTCCATGAATAAATGAAAGAAAACCAATAAATCTAAAAATAATTCAAGGTTTAAGTTACCAAGTATTAAAAGGTAAATGTCTTTAAAAGTTTTTAAACATTTATATTCTGAAGGTCGTTAAATATGCTTACAGATGAAAAGATACAAGATTGGGCAGATTACAAAAATAGTTATATAAATTTAACAAAATACTTAAATCTGTGACTATCATTTATGTCGGGATATTTGATAACCTCATTTTACTAAGGTCATTAACTTTTCTTGTCCATGTCACTTACATAGGTGTCAACTTTTGTCTATTTCTGTATGTATTAAGCACATAACACACAAATCATATTATTAGTTTCCCAATGCTGTATAATAAATAGATTGTAAATAAAGCATTTGGGCCAGCAGGTGGCACAGTGGTCAAGGTGCTGAATCCCACATGGCTGACTGTGCCTTTTGAGAATGGACCTGGTGGCTTGAAAAAACACACCAGGATAACTGTGTTTAGACTTTCACTGTGAGGTATGTGGTATTTTTCTTTTAACACACACACACACACACATACACACACATAATTTTAAAGAAGTACAGCCACCCTTTGGTACCTATGGTGAATTGGTTTTAGGGTCCCCCTTGTTCCTGTGGATAACATAACTAATGAATGCTGAAGCTCATTTTATAAAATGGCATAGTATTGGGATCAGATGGTGTAATGGACTCCCACATAGTCAACCACAGTTCTAGTCTAGACCCAGCAGCTTATAAAACTCATGCTGGGTGCATGTGCATGCATGCCCAAAATCCCAAGAGGAGAGTGGAGGAGAAGGGTTGCTGTGTGACCATCCTCCCTGGGGGGTGACTTCTCACTTTCTGTCTGTCTCTATCTCTCTGGTGAGCATATGCACCCTATAGCAAAAATTTCTCTAAAATATATATGTATATATATACACACATATTATATATATATATGTATATATATACACATACACACACATATTCGTGTGTGTATAAATAAATAAAATGGCATAGTATTTGCATGTAATCTATATACATACTCCTATATACTTTAAATCACCTCTAGAATACTTAAATACTTATTATTATACTTAATACAATGTAAATACCATGTAAATAGTTGATGTACTTTTGTTTTTATTATTTGTTGTATTTTATTTTTTCAAATGTCTTTAATATACAGTTGCTTGAATTGGTGGATGTGAAACTCATGGATACAGAGCGAAGACTGTATCTTCCTAGTTCTCACATAATTCCTTTAGCTCTTATTGACTTGTGGAATTGGGTTGGGGGGAGGTAAGAGATTAAAATAAAAGTATTCTATAAAAAGGAAAAAAGAGCAAAAGAAAGAAGAAAAACATGCTGGACTTGTGAGCATGCATGTCCAAAATCCAGAGGAAAAGAGATCGCCGTGTGGCCATCCCCTACTGGGGTTGATTTTTCATGCTCCCTCTCTGTCTTTCTCTGGTGAGTATGCAAGCTCTATAGCAAAAAAAAAAAAAAAAGAAAAGAAAAGAAAAAGAAGGAAAGAAAAGAAAGAGAAAACAGAAAAGAAAAGGAAAGAAAAAATAAAAGCATGTATCATCTCCAATAGTTGCTATGAGTCAAAGATGTAGAATTGGGTTGGTTTGGCACTTCTGGGTGAAACCTCTCATGTGGCTGCAGTGACAATGTCTGTGGAGCTGCAGCTACACCCACCTGAAGGGTTGGTTGGGACTTCGACACCTTTTTTTTTATTACTGTATCTTTATTAAAATATAATTAATATAATATCTGCCCGTTGAAAGAGTATATTCAGCCGTTTTCATTATATTCATTGAATGTTACATTGTTATCTAAGCTTAGAATTTTGTTTATCATTCTCTCCCCAAATCCCATACTCATTAGTAGTCACTCCCATTCTACCTTTCCCCAACAGTCCCTGACAACTATGGGTACATTTTTGTTTTTAAAGATTTTTCCTGTTTTTTTTTTTGGAGAGATTTTTGCTATAGGGCGTGTGAGCTCGCCAGACAGACAGAGAGAGACATAGAGACAGAAAGCGAGAAATCACCCCCCAGGGGGGATGGTCACGCCGCAATCCCTTCTCCTCCATTCTCCTCTCGGGATCTTGGGCACACACGCACATGCGCCCGGCGTGAGTTTTAAGCCACCGGGTCCAGGACGCGAACCACGATCGACTACGTGGGAGTCCAGTGACATAGCCATTACGCTAACTGCTGGTTCCCAAGATTTTTCCTGTTTTGAACATTTACTATAAACAGAATCATAAGACATGTGGCCTCTTTCATTTACAATGTGTTTAAGGCTCATTCATGCTGCAGCACACGTCATTCCATTTTATGACCAAATAATATTCCATTTTATGGGTGTACCACATTTGGTTTCATCAACTGGTGAGCATTTGAATCATTTCTAGTTGTGCCTAATATGAATAATGTTGCTATGAACATATGTGTACAAGTTTTTGTGTGAACATATGTTTTTAATTCTTCTGGGTACATACCAAGGAGTGAAACTGTTGGTCATATGGTAACTGCATGTTTAGCATTTGAGAAACTGCTACACGACTTCCAAAGTGTCTGCATAATTTAGCATTCCCATCAGCAATATATGAGTGTTCCAATTTCTTCATATCATTGTCAAGACTTTTCTTTTTCTTAATTTCAGCCATCGTAGTAGGCATGAAATAGTATTTCATTATAGTTTTTGCATTTTCTGTAATGACTAATGATTAAGCTTCTTTACATGTGATTACTGGACATTTGTATATATTCTTTGGAGAGACATCTAGTTTTTTGTCTTTTTATTATCGACTTGTAAAAGATCTTTAAGTATTCTCTATAAACATTTTCAACAGATACATAATTTTTAAGTATTTTTTTTCTTCTGTGGCGTGTCTTTTCATTCTCATGAGATATCTTTTAAAATACAAAAGATTTTACTTTTAATAAAGTCCAATTTATTTTTTTTTCTATTATTGCTCATGATTTGGTACTGTATCCAAAAAACATCACCTAGTAAAGGGTTACTAAGATTTAATCACATGTTTTCTTCTAAAAGTTTAATAGTGTTAGCTCTTACATTTAGGCCTATTATTTGAATTAATTTCTGTATGAGGTAGGGGTCCAGATTCATTTTTTGCATGTGGATAACTTGCTATACAAACATGATTTGTTGCAAAGACTATTCTTTCCCCCATTGAATTATATTGAGACTTTTATAAAATATCAATTGACCAAAAATTTAATGCTTTACTTCTGGACTCTCAATTCTATTCTATTGATCTATATATTTCTACTTATGTCCATACTGTACATCTTGATTATTACAGACTTGTGCTAAGTCAGGATGTGTGAGTCTTCCAAATTTATTCTTCTTTTTCAAGATTGTTTTGGCTTTTCTGGGTCATTTCCATATTAGTTTTAGAATCAATTTGTTAGTTTCTGAAAAAAATCAAGCTGGATTTTTTATAAGAATCACACTGAATCTATAGGACAATCTGGAAAGTATGGGCACCTTAACAA
>NW_006159536.1:3645905-3667329 GCF_000334495.1 Tupaia belangeri chinensis
GATCCATGAACAATCAACAGTGGCAGTTAATTAAAATAATTATCCTTATTGATTTTATAATTCCGCATGTATGTGTATTTCTAGAATATAAAAATTTGGGAATATCTTTGTCTCTTTGCTACCTGATACAAGTGAAAATTTCTTATTGACTCCTAACTGAGACAGGAAAATAACATATTCTTTGGTTCAAATCAACATTATACAAGGTTAAAAGAAATTTTCCTCTAGCTCTGGCTAGATGGCAAGTAAAGATTCTATTTATGTCAACAACATACTTAATGTTCTGAGTATATGGAAATGTGAATTACAATTTGAAAGCAATATTGGGCCAGTTGTAACGTGATAATCTCCTTAAGGGTAAATTGACTATACTTTTTGAGAAATCACATCAGTAACTACATACTTTTTTTTTTTTTGAGAGGTTTTCATTATAGGGCGTGTGCACTTGCCAGAAAGAGAGATACAGAGATAGCAATCAAGAAATCACCCCCCAGGGAGGATGGTCACGCCACAATCCCTTCTCCTCTATTCTCCTCTCGGGATCTTGGGCTCGCACGCACATGCGCCCAGCATGACTTTAAACCACCAGTCCGCGACTCAAACCGTGGTCCGCTACCTGGGAGTTCAGCGACATGGTCATTACCCTAACTGCTGGTCCCAGTAACTGCAGACTTTAAAAAGAACATACATCCACAGGCTTATGTGTACAAGATCGGAGTTTTTCTGTTTTAAAAGTAGTATTAAAAACCCTTTGTGCCTTGCCCTAGTTATCAAGAAGGGGTAGTAACTATAGTTTATCATCTCAACTAATGGACAATGTTTGTCACTTGCCAAAATAATTTCTACATATTGCAGTAACAGAATTCTTTGGGGGAAGGCAGACAGATTCTTAGGGAATCATATAAAGACATGAAGTCAATTTCCAATTGAGTTTAGCAGTAGCACTACATTCCTTCAAAACTTATGGACAAAGTCAGCTTATCTCTTAACAGATTACTTAACTTCACATTTTCTAAAAATTACAAAACAATTGACGTACTCAAGCTTTACCTTCATTAAATTACATGGTGGAATGAAGTCACGAAATCACACATAACTAAAAATGAAAATTATCTATTTTTCTTCATAGCTTATTTAAATAAATTTGTGAAAAATATGTAAAATCATGACTTAAATTTGGAAAGAAAGGGGCAAAAATAGCCCTGATTATGAACTAGAGGTATAAACAACTGGCACTGAACAGTCACCATATTTTTCTAACATTTTGTTTGAGAAATATTAATTAGGTGACTTCAAATCTTCCAACTTACCATAGAAAACACAGTGGCTCAGAGGCTCTACATTTAAGTTAATTAAAAATTTATTACAATTTGTGTTTTATTTTTAACATAGAGATATATAGTCAGCCGTACAGAAGATAAGGTATAATGCTATTTCAAGTTTATCTTGTCTCCTCTTCTGCCCTCATGACTATTTGTTCCCTACTAAAGTTCAGCAGAAAAAAGCAGGAGATCGCCTTGCCAACTGGGCAGAGACCTCCTGTAAGTAGTTTGTCTTTTACCTCTTTTATCCAAACAGGGAGCACATCATATGTGGTTCTCACAACAGACAAGTTTAATTACTACAATTTTTAAAAAGTGAACATTTTTAGCAACACTTTCAGGATCACGGGAGCATTTCTGACAGCCAGAATGAGTTGGATTTAAACATCACCGAACTATTTTTAGCTTTAAAATCAACACTTACATAAATATTCCCAAACCAATTAGCAGCAGCTGGAAAGTAAAGGTGTTTACATTTAGTTAGCAAGAGTGCTAACAACTGCAAGGGCTCACAGGTTGCATGAGAAGGGCCAACCGCCAGGAGAAGCACTTCTCTCGCCAGGCGTGATCATGGTATTGGCACCAGACTATCATTTCACATTTCACTGTTGGTGTAAGTTACTGGCTCCATACAAGAATATATGTTCATTATGAAGCATCATTAAATTACACCTCTCCAAAGAAACTGAACATTCTTGGTAGCATTTGTTTGGAAGAAAATGCTACCCAAATTCTCATCACATGTCCCTGGTCAACCATATCTACACAACAAAATTAAAAAAGAGTTTTGCAGCGTGGCTTTTCATCTCTCAGATGAGAACTAAAGTAGATGTCCCATTTATCAGTAAATGTCTCCCTTTGTCTTATAAGGTGATAAATACATGACCTTTAATTTTTTTCTCCTCTCAATATATTTTAACCACTTTTGAAACTACCTGCACACAAAATTTTAACTGTAATTGAGTCATAGTTCAAAAGCTCAGGTGCTTTTTGAAGCAAGATTTGCATTCTAAAAAGTCACCTACAAGTTTCTCTCAAAATTGCACATGAATTTAAGAAAGAGAGTAATAGAAAGATTATGCCTAGAAGATTTGAATGCTGGGTTATATACCTGGAGCTCATACATAAACATAATGTAAATTTTAAAATTAAGATTCTGGGTATAATTTCAGAATATTTGTTTTTACTTTTCAGAACAAAAATATCTGTGCTAAAGTGAAAACAAACTGCATTTGATAAGCACACATACAAAATTAACATGTATTTTAGTAGTCAAGCACTGTTACTCAAACTTGATTGACCTAATATATATTCTTCATGCCTTGGGCAATAGCTTGTCATGAGAAATCTCTTGGTTCATTCACTTCATAGATACCATCCCTGACTGTTTGTCTTAGCAATTTAATGTGCCCATAACTTTCTAGACACACACACACCCCTCCATAATTTTCTAGACACATACACACACACCCCATTAGATTTTATATATCTTGATATTGGCAGGACAATTAAGATTTTTTTAAAGTGCTAAATTACAAGCTGCTTAAGAATAAGGACTGTATTTTATTCATTTTTACTTCTAACAGTGGTTCTCAAATTTCAGCATGGATCAGAATGATCTAGAGCTTTGTGCAAACACAGATTGCTGGGCCCACGTCCTTAGGTTCTGATGCAGTAGGTCTATGGTGAGTCCTAGGAGTTGAGTTTCTAATACATTTCTGATGCTTCTAGCCCATGAAGTGCACTGAAAAACTGCCTATACTAATTAGTGCAGATACGAAAGTCAGGCAAAATCTTCAACAAAATTAGCCCCGGAAAGAATGATGTGATGAGTTAATCTGGCCTACTCATTACATTGTTGAGGAAACTCAGACCTAGGAAAATCAAATGATGGTGTCTTTTCACATGTCGTAATAGAGCCAGAATCTAGGATTCCTGATTCTCACTGAATGAGAACTCAGTGCTCTTTCTATCTATCATGATAGGTACTTACTAGCTTAATAAATGCTGACCATATTACTTACTTTATGGATCCTTTTCCTCCCCAATGGCATTAAAATAATTATAATAAGGTTTTATAGTCTTTCTTTCAAAGATCTTAAAACATGTCACATACATTTAGATGTAAAGTCAAAACAATTTAGGTGATTTCTTGGCATTCCTATTCCAACTTTATATGTCAACATATACAAGGGCAAAAGAAAGAACTATGCCAAAGAAATAATTATGATCATATACAAACCCTATGTCTCAAGATTTCATTTTGAAAGTAAACATGTTAACTATTATATTTGCCCTATTATGTTCATTAGTTTTTGATTGTAGGCAAGTGAGGTGAGGAAAATATACCATATGATAAAACATTAAAAAATTTATATGATGGGCCAGCTAATGACATAGTGGTTAAGGCAGCCAAATTCCAACTGTGTGGTTTGAGTCCCAGATCCAATGGCTTGAAAAACACACCAAATGTGTGTGCATGCATATCCAAAAATCCTAAGAGGAGAATGGAGAAGAGATTGTGGTGTAGTTATCCCCCTGGGAGTGATTTCTCACTTTCTCCCTCTTTGTCTTTCGGTCTGTCTGTCTCACCCTGGTGAGTGCACATACTCTATAGCAAAATAATTTTTAAAATAATTTAAAAATTTTAAATTTTAAAATAATTTAAAAATTATTTACATAACAATCTATTTAAGAGCTTCATTATTGTAGAGATTGTATTCTAATAATTTCATTTTTAAAAGGAAATAATTTTCTTGGAAAATAATTAATCAGATCATAAATAGTCCAGCAACTAGTCCCTTGCTAAACCTATATGCAGGTAAAACCATGAACATTAAATAGCTAGCTCAAAATCTGGGCTTATGGGGAGCATGCATATGTGTGTACACATATAAACACAACAGCAAACCATGGGGTAAGTTGCCTTAATGCATACTGGATAAAATGGGACCACGTTTAAACAATTATAGACATTGAAGAATATACCAGAAGTAACAACTTATAGTGGTTGTTTGCACAGAGATCATTCAGTTATGGATTAAATACTACCTATCGATGCTCACATGATTGGGGTTGGCCACACCTTTTCTTTCTTTTTGTGTTCATGAGACACTGAATAGTTTCACAGCTTTAACAAAAATAAATTTTAAAGGGGTAAAGACAAAACTATCATAATAGAACAAAGCTCTGGTCTCAGGCAAAAGAGACAGAAGTTCCAATATATATATTCTATTATTGCTTTGCCTGTTGACCTGACACATAACTAACTTTGACCCTTACTTTGATCTTATGTAAAATGGGAATAAGACTTTCTAAGGTCTACTCTAGGTACAGAATATCCTGATACTTAGTGAAAATACACCAAATAGTAAGCCAGGTAAACTCCAACTGAAGAAATATATGCATAAATTTTGTCCAACAGATGAATTAAGATGTGATACTCATTTGAACAAATGTTTTCTTGGAAATCTTCTCTTCTCGTAAGAAGCAAATTCTCATAGTAGATATACTTTAATGCTTTCTTTTTAAAATTTTAAATAAGATATATTTCATTATTGCTGTTTTTATATTCAATCATTATATACCATTATAACATACAAAATAAATTTTCCCAGCATGAATATTCTATCTATTAATCCAGTCAAAGATATTGCTATACACATTATCATCAACAGGTAATTTTTCATTTCTGTGTCCCTCAAATGTTTTGTTTCTTCCTTTTACCCCTTGATTCCCTTTGTCTTACTCTCCCCCATTTCCTACCCTCCTCCCACACTGTCTCCAGTGTCCACAGTTGCTGTCAAGCTTTTATACCTTCCACAGTTCCACTCCTGGGTATCTTCCCAAAGGCTAGGCATACATTCAGTCAGAAAAATACTTGCACATTCATATTTATTGTGGTATTATTCATAATTGCTAAGACACGGAACCAACCCAAATGTCTGCAAATAAATGGATAGATGAAAAAGTGTGGCACATATACATTATAGAATACTACTTTTATGCTTTCTAAACATACATTTATATATAACTTTTGAGGAACAACCCTATGACATGAAGTGTACTTGTAATAAAACTAAAATCTTCCATCTGTATTCCTATTTCTTTCTTCCTCCTTTCTTTCTTTCTTTCTTTCTTTCTTTCTTTCTTTCTTTCTTTCTTTCTTTCTTTCTTTTTAAAATTCTGCTGTAGGTCATATGTGTGAGAGAGCAAGAACAAGAGAGAGAGAGAGAGAGAGAGAGAGAGAAAGCACTCCCTGCAAAGGGGATGACCCACAATTCATTTTTCATTCTCCTTTCAAGATTTGGGGTATATTTACACATGCACCTGGCATGTTTTCAAGCTCCTGGGTTCAGGACTTGACATGTAGTCAGTCATGTGAGATCCAGCTGCCTCAAATATCATGCCATCTGGAAGGATCTATTTATTTCTTTTATATATATATATACACACACACACACACTATAACTATTTCTTCCTATTGCTTATAATTAGCACAGAGTTTAATGTTAAAATTTACCATAATTGGAGCCTGCAGGTGGTGTGTGGTTAAGTGTGCTAGACTCTTACATGGCCGATTGCAGTTTGAGTCCCAGATCTGGCATCTGGCTTTCTCATTTTCTTTCTCACTCTGTCTCTCTCTGGGCAAATTAAAATAAAGTTAAATAAAATAATTCTTATAAAAAGATTTACCATGATCATGGTTTAAATTTCAGATAATAATTAAGCTTATAAGATTTAAAAAATAAATTAAGATTTATTAATTTAAAAAGAGACAATACCAACAGGGTCCTCATGCACCAGTCACCCCTAGTCACCCTGGATCACAGGCACAAGTGTGCCTGGCAAGTACCAAGGCACCCAGGATATGAATCTGGGACCTTTGCATTTGGGTCCAGCATTACAGAGTATTGTTAAATTACCACTGTGACACTAGGTTGACCCTAAAATAAAGTGATTAAATATGCATATTCTGGGCCACAAGGTGGCATGTAGGTTAGGGCATCTGGATCTCTTGTGGTCAACTGCAGTTTAAAATACACGCTGGGCACATGTGTGTACATGCCAAAAATCACAAGAGGAGAATGGATGAGAGAGAATTGCTGCATGGCCATCCCCCCTGGGAATGATTTATCATTTTGTCTTTCTCCTTCTCTCTTTCTCTCTCTCCGCTTCTCTCTGGTGAGCATATGTGCCTTATAGCAAATCTAAAAACCAAACAAACAAAAATACATATCTTTGGGCCAGCTAGTGGTATGTTGGTTAAGTTGATTGGATCCTCTGTGGCTGACTGTGCATGGTATGAGTCCCAGACCTGGTGACTTGAGAAAATTCCTGGATACATGATACCGGAGGGAAGAAGAAATGAAGATGACAGTACAGTGTGACCATTCGCATGGAGGTAATTTCTTTCTTTCTCTCTCTCTCTCTTTCTCTGTCTCCCTCCTGTTAGTGCACACACCCTCTGGCTAATTTTTAAAAATGCATATAATTACATGTTTTACCTGCATATTTGTTCATTTATGTTTGACACTGCTGTTTGTAGAAACTTATAAAGTGACCTTGATTAAACATGATCCCAGGGATGGGGCAGGGGGGTTCCATTTTGTTTGTGATATCAGGGTGGACCGGACACAACAATCACTCTCATTGAGGTATCAAAAATGAAAACCACTATTGATGTCAACATCACCATTTCACCTGCTCTGTTGATCGTTCAACATAAAGTCAACCCCAATAGGAGCACTGCTCACCATGTAAATATGTCCAAGTAGAGATGGCTTTAAAAACTGTACAAATGTGAATGTTCAGAGGTTTAATGTAAATCTGTCACTCCTTTTTAAGAGTGGAAGAATTGCTCAATGTTTCTTTCTCATTCCCAAACAACACAATTCAAAAGTTCTAAAAAGGTAAGTTGGGGGGGGGGTAAAAAAAAAACCCTTTTTTCGAATATCACGCTGACACAAACATATTTAGTGTCACCAGTTCCAGTTATAATTGGATTATTTCCTCCACCCATTTACAGCTAATTTCCCATAAGTTTTTCTATGTCTTTTTAAAAAGGTTTTTGCCATAGGGCATGTACACTTCCCAAAGAGAGACAGTGAGAGGGAAAGCGAGAAATGACCCCAATGGGGATGGCCATGAAGCAATTCCTTTTCCTCCAATCTCCCCTAGGATCTTGGGCATATAAACACATGCACCTGGGTGTGATCTCAAACCTCCAGATATGGAACTTGAATGGCTGTCAGCCAAGTGGGAGTCCAGTACCTCAACTACCATGACACCTGCTGGCCCCAGTTTTTCTATATTATTAAGGTCAATCAAAACTTCTTGAGCCCAATGCTTAAATATACTATAGTAATGTAGTTTATTACTAAAGGGGGAAGGGTTTTGAACAACAAAGTAGTTTCTCACATGAGTCTGTCTTAGATCATGCTACCATCACAAAATAAATTATCAAAGGTATTGTAAACATCTGCTTCTCCTTCATTTAATCTCTTTTTAAACTATCTTCTCAGATATTTAGAATCCAGGTCTGTCAAAATGGATAGTTCAATGATCCTTGGGCTTCATTTGTAACTACAAATAGTCACCTAGCACTGGTAAATTTATAAAGACTTGAGAAAGTCAAGATAACTCAATAATTACAAAACATTTTTAACTTACACTTTCATGTTGCAGGCTGAAATGCATTTCATTTAATTTTTACTCTAGAAATGTATCATTAGCATCCAAGAAAAGGTATACAAATTCCAGTTTTAGTTAGGATAAAGTAAAGATAAAGACACATTATTAAAGGAATTACTTTCATTTGCACTCATGCCATGCATAGGCATACTTCCCTGCTGGTTTTCACTATGAAGATCTTTGCTACAAAAACTGCTGCAGAACATTTTGAACCCACAAACCATTTCCACTGCTGTTTCTGGAAGAGTGGGGGAAAGAAGGGTGGAGGAAGAAAGGGAGAGAAGGAAGACAGGAGAGGCAAGAGGGGCTAATGTATACATATATATGCATTAAAAAAAATTAGGAAGCCAAACTTCTACGTTGAAAAATCCTTCACAATTATCAGATGGAGAACCAAACTCGTAATTCATCTTCAGTCATGAATAAGGCACCTTCAAAACCTTTTTGAAAGTCTTTTTTATTGCCTATCTTCTGTTAGTCTTCTATTTTTCTTCTTCCAGCCCCAAACCCCCCTCCCTCTGTCACATGCATTTGTTTCTCTCCTGTGTCCTCCATGTATCTTTTTACACAATCGTTTTGCTATTCATTTTGTCATTCTTGCATTCACTTCGTGACACCTTTATTGGAAACCTCTGGTTTCAAAAACGATTTCACTAACTTATGTTATAAGGCCTACTGAAAATAAACAATTTGGGAAAGGATTTTTCTCAGACAACATAAGATGCACTTGAAGTAATCCCTACCATGACATACGTGAAGAATGAGAAACAGCAGGAGATAAAAAAAAGCAACTACATAGAGAGAGGAAGGGTGATCCAGATACGGCTTCATCACCTCAGGTTCTTATAACATGTGGAAACACAGCTTGAAATGAGGTGCAGAGGTCTGAAGTGCTGAGAACAGCTGTAGTCATGAATAGCAGTCAGCAAAAGATTTGCTTTTTAAGGTATAAAAGCACAACAAAGAGAGAGGAGAAATTGTGCAAAAGTAGCTACAGCCAAACCAGAATTTACCATGCTCTTCCTCTTAAATACAATTGTTTTCTGTTTAAAACTAGTGGTAGTGTTTGAAGGATGAGCCAAAGTGTTACCTTATTTAAAAAAATCTTATTGGTTGAGTTATCCGAAGCTAAACTATAAACTCTAAGAAACAGTGGTGTTTGTTTGCATATTTGTTTATCCATTGTACTCGCTGATATATCCCCAGACTTTAGAACAATGCCTGACATAGAGGAGACATTCGATAAATATGTAGACATACCACCTGTCTAGAACACTCTACCCTGATAAATGGCTACCCATATTTCACATCTGTCTAGTAGGGTCACTTTCCTCCTGAGCGCTCAACATAGGCTCGATCTCCCTCTTTGGGCCCACTTTCATGTCATAAGCAAGCTCTGTCACAGCAATAATCTCAGGGTAGGCAATGATTTCTTTCTCTCTCTCTCTCTCTCTTTTGTATGTGTGTGTGTGGAGAGGATTTAGCTATAGGGTGCGTGCTCTCGCCAGAAAGACAGAAAGATACAGAGAGACAGAAAGCTAGAAATCACCCCCCAGGGGGGATGGCCACACTGCAATCCCTTCTCCCTTCTCCTCCATTCTCCTCTTGGGATCTTGGACACACATGCACACATGCCTGGCGTGAGTTTAAGCCACAGGGTCTCGACTCAAACCATGGTTGAATACATGGGAGTCCAGCGACATAGCCATTATGTCAATGGCTGGTCCCAGGCAATGATTTCTTTATAGGTCTGCCTGCCTTGATTGGTTTAAAAAATCTCTGAGGTGGGAAATGTGTCTCATCCATCTTTATATCCCTGTCTCTTAATACGGGTATGAAATACAACAAAAATTCCATGTCAGAGGTGTTTACTTCATAGAAGAAAAAATCCTTTTCTTTCCCTTAAGGGCCCTTAGGCAACTTTCAATAGGAAAAAACGCTATGATTTGTAGAGTATTATAGTAGACGCATTGCACACTGTACTATAGTAGACTCTATGAGGGGGATTCAAAGATGAATATGACACTGTCTATGCATTGAAAGCTGCAAGCCAGCTGGAACCAGTGCCAGAGGCATCTCTGGCAAGAAAACTTAAAATACAATTGAAAGCTTATCTTTATTTATGGATTAAAATAATTGAAGTAAAAGAGAGTGCACTGATTTATACCTGGCTGGTTATGTTTCCTTATGTATGCTTTTATATTTTATTTATTATAATCTAATTTAAAATGACTTTCATTATTTATAAAATGAATTTAAAACAATATTTAAAACCATCTAAATTCCACAGTTGCTGGAAGTGCAATTTAATCAGACTCTTGCCAGCTAGGAAAGGAACCTGCTACGCTGATACCCTCAGATCCTAAACCTCCAGATTAGTGATTATTGACTAGGTAGGGAAACTTCCATGAGGCAGGACTATGAGCAAAGCTCAACATCAAAACAAATCCCATTTTGAACCTCTTGTTTAACCTTCTTGTCCTTGTCTAGTTATAACATCTTAGATTCAACCATAGGTTAAGGTGAAAACTACCAATGGGCCAACTGTCCTGTCCTCTTGTTTTTTTCCCCTTTCAGCATGTTCAAACTCTTCAATGGAGCCTCACATCCCAGATGCCTTGAAATCCTCCTTCTCCACTCTTCCGAAGAACACCCTGAAATTCTTCTCACAAACTCAAATTTTTAAAGCTATTCTCTCTGCTGCCTCCCTCTCAGTGAAAACCAGCTTTCATTAATAGAACCACATTCTCAGAAACCCCGTTAAGTGAGACATGCTGCTTTCTTCATGCTGCCAACTGCCATCTTGGGGCTGTATCTAAGCTGGGATTTTCCAGTTCCTTTTCACTGCCTTCACCAATGAATCTCCCATTTGATCTTCCAGCGTTTCCTCCTGTTCCATCATTTTAGTTTATTTACACCTCACATTCTATGCTTTATCTCTCACTACTCTGAGTGACTTCCACTTCCATAGGGACCCTGCAATGTCACCACACTCAGTATCTTCTTCTAGTAGTTTTCTGTTTCAGAAACTCTGTAACCAAAAGCAGAACCAAATGTGAAAAGCTAAGGATATAGTTCTTCAGTAACCCTCACTACTTAACAAAGATGTTTTTAGAAAATAACAGAACTAGAAAACTCATGAAAACACAGGAATTATTCAGTTAACAAACCCTTATAAACGTCTTTGCACTATGTACTGCACTACCCATTGAGGAATAGAGAAGAAAAAAAATATACATATACATAAATTCTTTGCTTTAAAGAGCTTATTCTGGGGAATTAGGAGTAAAGGAGTTGGAGAAAAGATGACAAAAATGGGCCCTCCACTGCTGCTCCCCTTTGTATACTACATGATTCCACTGAACTGAGGACTAGTCTGATTCCAAATCCACAGTATTCTTTCTCCAATATCAGCTTATTTCCATGTGTAATAGCAGGTAAAATAAAATAGCCAATGGAAATGAACCATTCTCCATTTATGACATTTTTCAAAACTAATTAGAACAGTGGCTCTCCCCATAAAGATGCACATGAACACACACATATAGAATTCTGCATATAATTTCAGGGCTTTTTAAAATCACAATTCTTGACTATGACCCCAAGGTTAAGTACTGATACTTAGCTGCTAATCCAAACCCATATCTCTAACAGAATCATAAGAAACTTGTAGCACTGAAATGAGCATAGATGCTTTTACAGACAAATCCTTAAACAGTGAACAGTGATTGCTACATGGGTCAGTATCTGAACAGGACAGCCAGTGGCTGGTAAAGATAAAGACTCTGAGTGGTTGTGGGGAGGGTATTCCCTGACCACCTGCTCAGCTACTTCCCTGAGAACATCCATAGAGATGAGAAGTGCAGTGCAGACAAAAACCTTGTCAAAGACTGTCAGCCAATGTTGCGATCTTTCCAGAGGGCTCCTTGACAATACATCGCTCCTGTACGTGAATAGTGCACATAGACAGTGTAAGTGATTACCGTCAAGCTGTGGCAAAATTACAATTTATTGCATGTTCTGGACCTTTGGCTTACATGTAGTATACATAAAATTTCAAATGTTAAATCTGGGAGTACTAAAGGTTTTATGTTTCTAACTACTATTCCATTTGTTGGCTACTTTGGGATTGATAATCTTCAACCTCTAATGTGTAAATTTCCTCCTCCACCCTTGGCCAGGCAATTATTAGAAAATGAAACAAAGGTGTACTATAATCAGATTTCTTAATTCACATTTTTATAACTGCTTCTGTTAGTGATAATTGAATCCAAATGTCATTTCTGGATTAATCTTGGAATCTACTGGATCCAGTAAGTGAGCAAACATAGTGGAGGAATTCTGTAGAGAAAGAAATTTAAGCGATGAAAACTGCAAGAGGATGAAACTGGCAGGCTATTTACAAGTTCTGATTGCTTTTACATAAGCACGACACACCAGCTTTACAAAAACGTCCCCAAAACATCAAGACAATCTTTTCCCCATGGTATGTGCATCACTGCTATCTCTTTCCCATCTCTACTTCCAACAGGCTTCAGAGGCAATATGTACACTCGGTAAATCCTCATGGGATTTGACATGGCTCCTAGTGTACAAAGTTGGAAGAAGGAAAACCATCTCAAAGCATCCCAGAGTGTCTGCTTGAGTTTTACCAGCTTATTTTATAGTGGATACTCATATTTATTGAACAAGTGAGGAAACCAACCAACCCACCCAACCTGCCATCTGATAGTGAAACTGACTGTACCACCATGCTCCCTACCAAGGGACCGTGGGAGCAGCCTACTTCTTTCTAATTGTGGGCAGGAATGACAAACTAAAGTGAAGCTATAACATATCTAGTCATGTAATTAAATGTCCTGTTATTAATAAGTGTAAATATTGAATGTTTCCTGAGTTATATTTTTAATAAGTGATGAGGAAAATAGAAAAATAACTAGTTAAAAAACACGAAGCAGTCACTTACTCAATGCTACGTGACACAACAAAATAGCATCCCAAATGAAAAAGAGGAAACCTTTTGAATCAAAGCTCCCCTTGGTCTGAACAAAATTGAGATTTTCATTTTATTCCCATCCTGTTAAGGTTTCTGCTACAGTGCCATCCCCCAGACTTCAGCCATGTCTAATCAGTGATGCAACCTCACACTTTTAATGAACTCCCAGGGCTACACAGAAAAGTGCATGCTTCCTGACAGATAAGGGTTTTCAAACTGAGTGGAGATATAAACCCCTGTCTTTTTTTCTTATTACAAGGGAGATACTTCTACTGTAGCTGAGGGCACTCAGGTGATGTGCTGTACAAAATACAGCAAATGACCTCTTCTCTTGTGAGCAATCACAGCAGATTAAAATTACAGTATTTAACAGCTCTTCAGAGGGAATGGCAACAGGAAGCAAAAATAATAGTTCTATATAATCAAATATATTGGTTAATTTTATGTAGGTGACCTTCTTCTGAAGAATGATCAAATTACAGGTATGGCAATAAAGCAAAAGCTCAGTTTTTATTCAGTATTGAAGACAAAAAGACATGCATGCAAAATGGGCAGTGGTTAGGACATCCCACTCACTGGATGCAAAAGTATGAATGAAATAATAGACTCAGTTTTACCCTCAACTTCAGGAAATGGACACCCAATGAGATTTCAGGCTTCAATATTTCATCTCACCATAAGGAGAAACAGAAGTCATGGTTGGTGGGTACAGAGCAGTAGGCTGAATTGCTATAGACAGTGAAAGGAGCCAGGCTAGATGATGGTTTGTCTGTGCTCACTGTACCCTCCCAAGTTAGGAGGCTAGGTGTACCTATTAAGGCTAAGCACAAGGATCCGGCGCTTGTACAAAAAGAAGGGCAAGAGTTTTGCGCTATTCAATATACTTTGCACTATGTAGTGAGCCGTCAGTCACATATATACATAAAAAAAAATATATATATATATATAAAAATATATATAAATTCATTCATATATACACACACATATGTAAACATATCTTTCATAAGAGATTTGTAGCACTGAAATGAGGATAGATGTTTTCACAGACAAATGTATACATACATATGTGTGTGTGTGTGTGTGTGTGTGTGTGTGTGTGCATATTAACACAAAGACATAGAGACCAGGAGACAGAAAGACATAAAAAGGATTAGAAAGAGGAGAGTGTGGGGCATAGCGGTTATGCTGCTGGACTCCCACATGACCAACCGCAGTTGGAGTCCGAGCCCTGATGGTTTGACACTCATGTCAAGTGTGTGTACATGCGTGCCCAAGTTCCCTGGAGGAGAAGAAGGGAATGCAGCATGGCCATCCCCTTAGGGGGTGATTGGTGATTTCTCACTTTCCTTCTCACTGTCTCTCTCCCCATCTCTGGCAAACGTACATACTCTAAGGCAAAAATCTTAAAAAAAAAAAAAAAGAGGAGCATGTATGATTCAGCAAACCTTTTTACTAATCTCATTCTTTACCACACTTTTGGCCTAAAAAGCAAGGAAATTTCAAGGCAAATTTTTAATGGATGTAGTTCTCCTTCCTTTGCATTCTTTTTTTTTTTTTTTTGAGGGTTTTTTGCTATAGGGTGCTTGTGCTCGCTGTAAAGACAGAGAGAGACAGAAAAGACAGAGAGAGACAGAAAACGAGAAACACCCCCCCCAGGGGTGTGGCCACACCACAATCCCTTCTCTTCAATTCTCTTCTCAGGATCTTGGGCACACACGCACATGAATCCAGTCCGAGTTTAAGTCGCAGGGTCCAGGACTCAGACCACGGTTGACTACGTGGGAGTCCAGCGATGTAACCATTACACAATCTGCTGGTCTCCTTTTGCATTCTTGTAGTTATGATCCATATTTGAATGTCAGAAAAACTGGTCGGTTTTCTTTCCTGTTATTTTTCAAAGCAATTCAATCATTCCCTATATCTAGCTTAGGACATTTCACCCTATTATTTTATGAGCAATGTACAAATCTATTTGTTTTCTTTTCACCTGACCTAGTTCATTCAGTCTTCAATGTGCATTTAGACTTCTTGTCTTGCTAACTGATTTCCTCATTTAAGGTCAAATGCTGTCAGATTGTAATCCTTCGTTCCGAAGAAAGCGACTCTGTGCAATTGTCAAATGCTTCACTAAGTATGTTTTTAACATTATCCTCAGTTTCTATTAAAGCGCTAAAGATGACTTCTCAATGCATGGGTCTGTTCCTGGAAAGGCCGGTGAGTGCCCGTGATTTATAGCCTCATTGTGAGACTCCTCACTGTGAGACTCTGTAGTCATTTGGTTTGCACTTACAAACTCTTCAGAGCCTGATGTCACTTACCCATCTCTTAGAATCACATTCATCTGAATGCCTTTGCACAAAAATAGCTCTCAATTTATAATTGCTATGGACTAGAATAATTGGCTTAACCTTGGCGTCCCCTATAATTCTACTGTCACACTTGAAGACATGCTTTTAAAATATCTTTGATAAGATTTCTGGTCAACACATGATATCTAGGTAGAATAATGTTATTACACCATTCTGTCTGTCCCTTCCTTGAATAGCTTTGGTGGTCAGCATCACTTTGAACCTAGTAGAGTTTTTTTTTTTTTAATTTTTAATGCTGCTATTATTGGTGATATTATTCTGCCATTAGAACTATCTAATGCTAACATTGATGAAATGGTGCCATTCATTCCAGGTTGATGCCATTATTCAAACCATAACTCTCCATTCGGTTTTAGTTCTTCTCTACATACTATCAGACAAAGCAATTCCATTAAAATAAATTTTTTGAGAGTTTTTTTTTTTTTTTTTTTTTTTTTCAAAGCATGGTCCCCTCATCAGATATACAGAGAGAGACAGAGAGACAGAAAGCAAGAAATCACCCACCCCAGAGAGGATGGCCACGCCACAATCCCTTCCCCTGCATTCTCCTTCCAGGATCTTGGGCACACACGCATACATGCCCAGCGTGAGTTTTAAGTCACTGGGTCTGGGACTCGAACCGTGGACGACTACATGGGAGCCCAGTGACATAGCCATTACACCAACTGCTGGTCCCAAAATAAAATATTTAAAGGACACAAAAATGGAAAATTATCTGTTGATAATGTGTCTAAAAATAGCTTTAACTGGACTAATACATAGCATATTGATGCTGGGAACATTCATTTTTGATGCTTTGATAACATGCAGTGATTGAATGTATAAAAAATATTTTAAAAATTCTTTAATTTATCTACATCATTGTTTAAATCATCTCATTATAAAAAGAGATTTTATGAGATGTAGAGAACCTGTTAAAATATTACCATTTCTTTTCATAACATTAAAGACAGCAAGAAAAAAAATTACAGATAAAATGTCATGCTTGTGACTTTTATGAAAAGTTAGAGACTGTGGGAATTAAAACAAGCCAAGTACCATGACCCACTTCAGCCTAAGGACTATGACAATTTGTTGAGGCCAGCAGGTAGTGTGGTGGTTAAGGGCACTGGACTCCCACATGGCCGAACATGGTTTGAGTCCCAGACCTGGTGGCTTGCTTTCTCACACTCTCTCTCTCTCACACACTCTGACCTTCTCTGGTCAAATTAAATAAATACATAAAGTTAAATAAAAATAAATCTTTCTTTTTAAAAAAAGATTAAGCAGCTAACTTGCAGAAAGTACATTATATTTTGGATAAAGAAGGAAGACAATTTCAATCAACAGAGAAACAAATGTTTTTGTTTTGTTTTGCTTTAAGATGAACCCTAAAGGAAACCAAAAAAAGAAGCCTACAACTTTATTCCCCCAAATACAGACTATTTTCCATCTTCAGTTTGGACGCACTTTTAAGTTCAGACACTTCTTTGTTTTTTTTGTCAATACTCTCCTCATCAAAGAAGAGTTTTAAAAAAATGAGAAAAAGAAAATCTAAAAATGCTTAATTAATTTTGACAGCAGCTGCATTAATATGAACTGTTAAATACACTTTTAAGACTCTAAGCAATCAAAGCTAGAGGAGGGCAGCTAACAATGCCCTTATCTTAAAAATCTAAATTTCAATTATCTGCTATATTTACAACATGAAGCTTTACAATGTGCCAGAAGGGATGGCTTACTGGTCTAAGCATCTGGTTTTGAATTGCTATTTTCCCCAAATGGCACAATTTAATTCATCCCCTAGTCCTTGTAGGGGCTGCATATGGAAACAAGTCATACTGACACTTATGGGCTCATTCATCCAGGAACTTTTGCAAAGGTGGGAGCATTGGGCTGGGCTTAAATTTTTTCTTCTCATTTATAATTGCATCAGACCCTATGCTGAATGGAGACTAACTCCTCTCTCCATATTTTAGGAGTAGCTCCAAAGATTTCTCCACTGTTGTGAAATATGTAGAATAACAAGGGATTGATTACTATAAAAACATTACAAAATATCTGATAACAAAAATATGGTCATAGTAATGAAGGTTTTCAAATTGTATGCACTGAAACAAAACCGATATAGAAGGAACTTTAACTATGTAACTAGTTATATTGTAGGGGTTGGTATCTGAATAAATACAAAGAGAGGCCTTCATAATTGTTCCTACAAAAATCACAGATTTATTCCCTGTCTCTCATATTCTGTGTGCATCTCTATGGAAAATAAAGAGGCCACAAGAATCCCATTTAGAATGATCCTGTCATGTAAATATGTCTGCACTATATGGCATTCCAAAGAGCGGTACTTCAGAACCAATTTTTAAAGTGTATTATTTCTGCAATATATACTGTCACTTGGGGGGAAAATAAGTAGGGCTTGTTGAAGTCTTAACTAACATAGCAAATTAATAGAGATTAGAAATGCCATAATTAATTAGATCAGCTCTCCTTCACTTGAAGGGCTGGGATCTATAGTGAGTGATAGTAATCTGCACCTACTAATAAAGTTATGTGAATAATACAGCAATATGTTCTGTGTTAACATCATCATCACCACATGTTCTCGAAGACAATAAACTTGACCTTTCTTTTCCTAGCATTCCCTCCAAGTTCTTTTCTGCCATCTAACCTCATTCTAAAGCTTACTTAAGCATATGTTGTCCTATATAACCTTCTAGAATGATAATAATTTGCATCAGTTTCACCCATTCACTTATAAATATGAATCTATAATGGAAACTATATTGGTATATTTTATTTCCAGGATAAAGTTTACAAAAATGAAATACCTTTAAATATAAGTCAAACAAAATATAAATATATACCAAATATAAAAATAGTTTTAAATGTCTTAAGCTAAATGATTTAACAGAAATTACCTAAAATAATTCAAGTGATGCTAGATCAAATACAAAAAGTACAAAGTAGGCAAAAATACCAAGAGTTATTATTTAAAATATATAAATTTCAAGAGGAAAAAAATGAATAATAAATGCAGACAATTCTCACTTAAAGAAAAAATATCATAATTCATAATTTACAATATAATATGGACTAATACTTTTAAAAGATAACTTTTTAAATATAAAAATAACTTTACATAGTGATTAAAATATTTTGTTTGAATACAAGTATAATCCTTTTCTAGTAAAAAATCTCTTAAGATTTTCCATGTTAGTAAGTAAGCAGAACAAAAATGGTATAAGAGTGGAAACCAATGAAAGAGAAATACAGAAGAATTAACAAAATCTGAAGCTGACTCTTTGAAAATACAAATAATATTAACAAATCTTAAGCCAGAATGATCTAGAAAATAAGAGAAAAGACAAATTACCAATGGCAGAAATTAAAGACGGACTTTCACTACAGATTCCAGAGATAGTGAAAGAAAAACAAAGGGGAAAAATATTTTATGCCAATACACTTGACAGCTACCATAGAAGAAATTGCATCTATAATCATAAACTTTCCTACAAAGACAACTCCAGAACCTGATGACTATACTTCTAACATTTGAGAAAGAAATAATAATATCAAGTCTTATAAAAAATCTACTCAAGAGTGGAGTAGGAAAAACTTTTTAACTTATTCTATGATACTAGTGTGACTAGCAAGATCATATAAAGGCATTACCCCCCCCCAAAAAAAAAAAAGAAGAGACGTTATCCCTCATAAACAGAGATGCAAGAATACTTCGTAAAATACTAGTAAATCAAATCTAGAAGTATATATAAAAGAAAATATATTTTAATTAGATAAGCTTATGCTAGGAAGGCAAGTTTGATTTAACATTCAAAACATCATCAATGTAATTTACTATGTTAACAGAAAAAAAAATACAGGAAAAACATTTGACAAAATTCACTCTTTATAATTAAAAACTCTCAGAACATTAGAAATAGAGGAAACTTCTTCCACCTAATCAAGGGAATCTGTGAAAAAATACAGCACTAACATTGTATTTAATGGCAGAAAATTGAATGTGTTCTATAAAGATCGAGAAGGTGACAGGAGTATCTGTTCTCACCTATTCTGGTAAACCTTTTACTGCTGGTCCTAGCCAGGGTAGTAGGGCAAGACAAGGGAAAAGAGGCATAGAGATTGTCCAGAAATCATAAAGCCATCCTTTACTATATATATATATATAAAATGGTGCTGGGGCCAGCAGGTGGTGTGGTGATTAAGGTTCTGGACTCTGACATAGGTGATCACAGTTCAAATCCTAGACCTGGTGCCTTGAAAATCATGCCAGGTGCCTGCATGGCAGAAGCAAGTGTGGGGACTGAGGCTAGAGACAGCCCTAGAATCTGTGCACTCTCATCATCTGCCCAGGTGCGAGTCCCTCTTGCTTCCAATTTATGTTCCACTATTCTTTCCAGCTCCTGCGTGGCAGAACTGAGCTTGCAGACTGAGACCAAAGACTGCCTTGGAACCTCCACTGTCTCCTGTTTGTCACAGACTTTATGGTTTTCTGAAGCATACAGCATGCATAGTACACAGGGCAACCATAATTTCTTTTTCATTTGAAACCCTGAGGCTCAGCTCCAGGTGCATCTCTTCTCTAGAATCTGAGAGGCATCTAGAATACCCAGTCCCGGGAACCAGCAGTTAGCGTAATGGCTATGTCGCTGGACTCTCACGTAGTCGACCACGGTTCACGTCCTGGACCCGGTGGCTTAAAACTCACGCCGGGCGCGTGTGCGTGCGTGCCCAAGATCCCAAGAGGAGAATGGAGGAGAAGGGATTGCGGCGTGACCATCCCCCCTGGGGGGTGATTTCTCGCTTTCTGTCTCTATGTCTCTCTCTGTCTGTCTGGCGAGCACACGCGCCCTACAGTGAAAATCTCTCAAAAAAAAAAAATAGAATACCCAGTCCCAGCAACCAAAGTGCAGGTTGCAGGGTATCAGGGAGATAAGACTACAAAGAGATCGTGGATCACATCCTCCTGCAAACCTTTAAATGCTCAATGTTAACTCTAAGACATTAGGAAAAACCTATAGTCCATCAGATAACCAGAAATCACCACAGTGTCACAAGAAATACAAGAAATGAAGAAAATCTCTCTCCTGCAAAGAAACTAACAATTTGTAATCAACCACAGATAGCACAATGGAACTCATGGAAATGTCAGGTAAATAATTTAGAATATTCATAACGGCAAAACTTAGCGAGATGCAAGACAGAAGAGACAATGAACTCCAGAAGATGGAAGACAAAAGAGACAATGAGCGCCAGGAGATGAGGAAGTCCTTCCACTATTTGAAAGAAAAAATAGACACCACTATTTGAAAGAAGAAATAGATCCATAACAAGCAATGGAATTGAACCAGTAATAAATAACTTCCCAAGAAAAGCCTAAGTACTGATGGCTTCACTTCTGAATTCTACAAAACTTTTCAAGGAGAGGTAACCCACATTCTTCTCAAATGATTTCTATTCCTTCAAAAAAAAAAAAGGAACCCTCTCAAATTCATTTTATGATGCCTCTATTACCCTCATTTCCAAATCAAATAAGGATACAAGAAAGAAAAACTACAGACCAATATCTCTGATGAATATTGATGCAAAAATTCTCAACAAGATACTAGCAAA
The DNA here is from genome assembly GCF_000334495.1 of Tupaia belangeri chinensis. Taxonomy (NCBI): domain Eukaryota; kingdom Metazoa; phylum Chordata; class Mammalia; order Scandentia; family Tupaiidae; genus Tupaia; species Tupaia belangeri. The sequence continues at coordinate 3,666,905 of NW_006159536.1, forward strand.
TCATATCCAACAGCATACAAAAAAAGATTATTCATCATGACCAAGTAGGTTTTATTCCAGAAATGCAAGGGTGTTTCAACATACACAAAACCATAAATGTAATATACCATATCAACAGCAAGAAATATAAAAACCATATGATCATTTCAATCAATGCAGGAAAAGCATCTGACAAAATACAACATTGCTTCATGATTAAGTCTCTCAGCAAAATAAGCACAGGAGGATCATTTCTCAGCATAATAAAATCCATCTATGAAAAACCTATAGCTAACATTATACTGAGTGGGGAAAATCTATATGCTTTCCCATTAAGAACTTGTAAAAGACAAGGCTGCCAACTTTTTCCACTCTTTTTTAGTATCAAGCTGGAAGTCCTAGCTAACACAATCAGACAAGAGAAAGACATGAAAGGCATTCAAATA
>NW_006159536.1:3667354-3714856 GCF_000334495.1 Tupaia belangeri chinensis
AAAGAAGAGTTGAAATTATCTCTATTTGCAGATAACATCATAAACATAGAAGACCCAAAGGTATCCATGAAAAAATTTCTGGAAGTAATAAATGGATACAGTAAAGTGGCAGGATACAAAATCATCATACAAAAATCATAGCAGTTCCACATATAAACAACAAGCAGAAAGAGGCAGAACTGAAGAAAGAAATCTCATTTACCACAGATACAAAAAGTATAAGATACCTTGGAATAAATCTAACCAAGGAAGTTAAAAAAAAAACTCTACAAAGAAAACTATGAAAATCTTCAAAATGAAATTGAAAATGCCACTAAAAACTGGAAGGACATCCATTGTTCCTGGATTGGGAGAATATAATCAAAATAGCAATCCTACCCAAATTAATCTACATATTTAATGCAATTCTCATCAAATTACAAGAGACATTCTTCACAGATCTAAAAAAGACACAGAATTCATCTGGAATCATAAAAGACCCCGTATTGCAAAAGTAATCCTGCGCAAGAAGAGTGTAGAGGGCAGCTTCTCACTCCCTGACCCCAAAATATATTACAAAACTGTGATAATCAAAACAGCATGGTATTGGCACAAAAACAGATATATGTACCAATGGTCAGAATAAAACTACTTCTGGAAAACACTAGGAAAACTCTGGGAGACATTGGGGTAGGCAAAGACTTCTTATATAAAACACCCAAAGCACAGGCAATAATCCCAAAAATAGACCAGTGGGATAACATCAAATTAAGAAGTTTCTGCACAGCAAAAGACACAGTAAATAGTGTGAATTGACAACCCTCGAAATAGGAGAATATTTTTGTAAATTACATTTCAGATAAGGGACTGATAACCAGAATACACAGAGGACTCTAGCGGCTTGCCCCCCCCAAAATGACTGACCCAATTAAAAGATGGGAAAGGAGCTAAATAAATGACTCTCCATAGAAGACATGTGAACAGCCAAAAAGTATATAAAAAAATCCTCAGCATCTCTCATCATAAGGGAGATGCGGATCAAAACCACAGTGCGATACCACCAAACCCCTGTCAGAATGACAAAGATTCAAAAAACAATAAATGATAAGTGCTGGAGGATTGTGGTGAAAGGGGAACTCTCCCACACTGTTGGTGAGAATGTAAAGTGGTCCAGCCACTATGGAGGTTCCTCAAAGCCCTACAAATGGAACTATTATATGATCCAATAATTCCACCCCTGGGTATCTTCCCAAAGGATAGCAGAATGCTCAGTTGGAGAAGTACATGCACATCAGTGTTTACTGCAGCATTATTCACAATTCCTAAGGCATGTAAACAACCCAAATGTCCACAAACAGATGAACCGATTGCAAAAATGTGGCACATATACTCTATGGAATACTACTCAGCCATTAAAAAAACAAAACAAAACAAAACAAAACAAAACAAAAAAACCAAGACCTAGCATTCAATAGAAAGTGGACAGATGGGGCTTGCACCTAACATAGTGGTTAAGGGTGCTGGACTGTCACATGTCCAACTGTGCTTCGAGTCCCAGACCTGGAGGCTAGCTTTCTCATTTTTGCTCTCTCTTTCTTACTCTGTCCCTCTCTGGTCAATTTTTTTTAAAAAATTAATTAAAGTTAAATAAAATAATTCTTAAAAAAAAGAAAGTGGACAGATATGGAAGATTTGCTACTGACTGAAGCAAGCTAGACAATGAAAGAGAGACATTTTATGTCTCCACTTAACATATACTGACTGCACTCTATGGTGGAAGCTGAGAGTTTGCTTTTAAACTTCCAGACTTTGACTCATAGGTACACATATTCCACAAAAAATGTAAATATCTACATCAATAGAAACACTGAAAATGGTTATAGATTCTGGAGACAATATGGAAGGAGGGGAGAGTGTAAGGAAGGAAATTAAGGAGGAAAATATAGAGGTAGGACATTTGTGGGACACAGAAGTGGGTTCACATCTAGAGACCTTCCTGAGCAGGCTAGGCATAGATTGCAGCACTGGGACCCTACTGGAGATGTGCTCTATCTTCTTCTGTCTTTTTTGCTGCTGGAAGAAAAAAATATACTTTTAAAAAAGATACAAAGCTCCTACCCTCTTACGCTGCTGGTCCCAGTATAATTTATTACAGTCATTTAAAAACCTCTTTTGGCATTAGGCATATAGACTTTGACTCATAGGTACACATACTCCACAAAAAATGTAAATCTGTATATTAAGACCAGTATAAGAAAGCTCTTCACAGCATTATTGAATGTCTAAACTAGAAATAATCTAAATATTCATCAACAGTAGAATGAATAAACATTTTAGATAAAAATAATAGTGTACTCATCCAAATAACATGATATATCACGGGGAAAAAGAAAAAAACAAGAAAAGTATTCCAATTCCTTCCTTTTTCATTACAAGGAATACAAAATATTGGCTTGGGTGGATAAATCAAAAAACCAGATGTTCAAATACATTATTTAATACTATAAAGGAAACCATTAGCCAGAAATAACCATTCACTTGAAAATTATATGAAACCATCAGGAAGTCAAGGAGGTGAAAGGGAGGAAGGAGGTGATAAAATGTATGAAATGTACATTCTATTACAAAAATGTACTTCTATTACAAAACTACTAACTAAAATGTGCATAAAATAAGTCAAAGGCTCCGAGCAAGGGCTTGAAGAATTCAAGTTCTATACCACAGCTTTGATTTCTGGGTAGTAAAGTATGAACATAGAAACTTTCCCAGAATCCTAAAATATAAACTAAGACAACTGCATTTGATTTTCAAATCCAATGAGAATGACACTTGACAACATATTAATTTCATGTTAGCATAATTTTATTAAATGTTATTGTTTTGAAATACGAATGTATGGTTTATATTAATAACACACATGAACTTATATAGAGTTGGAAGAATATATTATTACTTTCCAAGGACTGTTCTCACAAGATGCTATGGTTTCCTGAATGTTTGTGCCCCCTTTAAAATTCATGTGGAAAATTAATCACCAATGCATCGGTATCAAGAGGTATGGCCTTTGGGAGGTCATTAAGAGAGTCCTCACGGATGGATTAGTTCCTTATAAAAGGGCTGGAACAAACTAGTGAGGTCTTTTTTGCCCCTTTTGCCTTCCCACCTTCTGACCTTTGAGAACATAGAAACAAGGCACCATCTTGGAAACAGAGAGCAGTGCCCATCAGACACCAAATCTGCTGGTGCCCTCATCTTAGGCCTCTTACATCCAGCATTGTGAGAAATCAATTTCTGTTCTTTCTAAATGATCCACTCTCAAGTATTTGGTTACAGCAGCATGAACAGACTAAGACAGAGGTAGTAATATAACTGGTTTAGCTCTTTGAGTTAAAATAATTTTTTAAACCTTGGTTATCTTTTAGAATATATCATGAAAGACATGTATACAACTCACTAAACCTACTTATTAGCACATTATCTTAAAAGGGAGTGGTCTGAAACAATATGTCTACTTGTTTACATATTTCTATCTCAGATTTTACAAATCAAGATTCTGGGAGGGTTGAGCTGGGCAAACTCTCTGGGGGGCTCCTGTAAGGCTGTAGCTAGATGTGGCTCGTGATGCTGCCAAGGCCCCACACGCCCGGGCTTCCAAGGTGGCACACTCACTTGGCTGGTAGTTGATGAGAGCTCTGCCATGACTGTTACCCAGAGTGTCCACATGCAGTCTTTCCAACTATGAGCAGTCAGAGTAATGGAACTTCTCACATGTTAACTGGCTTTCACTAGGGCACCCTAGGGATTTAGGCAGAAGCTAAGTGTGTGGTCTTTTGGCACCTAGTCTCAGACTGAAACTGATTGACTAACGGTTGAACAATCACAAGAGATGGGTGTGAATGTCAGATGAGGTGTATGTGGAGGAGTGGGTCCTAACGAAGGACATTTGGAGAAGGGATACAGAGGTTGAGCATTGACGGGATGGGGAGGTGTGGTGTTATCTGCTGAAGATATTTTGATCAATGGGTCTGGGGAGAAATGTGCACATATTGAAATGGTCTCATTGTAAGCCAAACAATATGATTGTAAGTATATACAAAAAAAATTAAAAATAAAAAAGAGAGAAAAAAAAGAAGTCACACAATGTCTGCCATATGCAATGTGTTACATGTGAGAAACTGAGGCCAATTCAGATTAAAAGAGAAAGGACACAGATCCCAGGTCTTAATGGAAATGATGTCAAAGATTTTACAGACATGTTTTGCAATCACCAAACTTTACAGAATCTTTTTAAATGTGAATTTAAGCAAAATACTACCATTTTTAATTAGTGATGTCATATTTATTTTTAATTTCTACCTTGGTAGAATAGTTACATGAAACATAATGGATTAAGTAACATTTACATGGATAAATAATCTTATCTTTAATAAGTCTTGATAATTCAGGGAATTATTAAGGAAAAAAGTGGATCCTTGATCCATCTGTAGAAAAGAAATTCTGTCACCTGACAACATAAGAAAAAAACTGTAAAATAAATAAAAGTTACAAAGATTGATTCAGCAATAGACACTGAGTGAATCTAAAATACTGTATTGCTCTGTCACATCTAATAAAAGGGACAAAGTTAAATTAATGTTCAGTTTCAATGCCCTAATTTGTTAACTTACATTTTCATGGCTTCTAATTATTTCAGGTTAAATAATTAACTGTGAAAAAACAACTTTTCATAAATAAATTGTGCTTTACTCTTAATTACACAAATTGCCTTTTTTGGAAATGCATATATCTATATACATGTGTGTGTATATATATATACACACACACATCTTATTCTCTGAAATTACAAACACAATGAAGTCATTCCTAAATATTAAGTCAAGGATCAGGAGGTAGAATTTTAATGAGTTTAATTCAGGTAAATTTAATTTGTGACAAATTCAAATCACCACTTTCCATTGAAAGAGACACTGCATTAAGTTACTATATGTACTGTTCCTGTACTTCCCCACCCTCTAAACACTAAACTTCCTAAGACCAATGATCAATTATTGCTTAAACAGGAAAATAAGGGCCTAAGAAGGTGATTAGTAACAACATGGGTATTGTTACTAATGTAATATGTAATGTAATATGTTGCATTTCCTAATTTTATTTGATGTGGAATGTTCAAGAGAACTAGAAATCTGTGGAACACACTTTGGGAAGGCCTTAACAGCCTCTTTTAAATAAGTGCTAAACAACCTCTTTGGGATCAGCAGTTAGTGTAATGACTATGTCGCTGGATTCCCAAGTAGTCAACCGCGGTTCGGGTCCCGGACCCGGTGGCTTAAAACTCACGCCAGGTGCGTGTGCGTGCGTGCCCAAGATCCCAAGAGGAGAATGGAGGAGAAGGGATTGTGGCATGGCCATCCCCCCGGGGGGTGATTTCTCGTTTTCAGTCTCTCTGTCTTTCTGGCGCGCGCTCGCGCCCTATAGCAAAAACCTCTCCAAAAAAAAAAAGCCCGCTGGCAAAAAACAACATCTTTAAAGTAAATGTTACTCTTTAATATTCCTGTTTCCTATCATCAAAAAAATCCCCAAATGTATTCATCTCAGACTTCTGCATTGCTGTTATTTCTCACTCTTCTCTCCCACACATTCTCTAAGAGAGCTTTGAATTAATTTCAATCTATTTAATTTCATTAAGAACAAGATATAGGGGGTTGGGAAGATGGTTGTCCTTTTGTGTCTTCTTTCAGTATGAGATCCCTCACTACAAAATGTTGCCTCAAAAGTCAAACATGCATACATCACTTCAAACAATTAAGATACTAAGCCAAATATTAAGAAAGTGCCACTCAAGAGAGTATTGACTCTTGGCCTTGGTTCTTAAAAATAGAAAAGGAACAGATTTACCCTTAACACATGCAACTTCAGAAGGAGGTTGCCTGACACCCTCAACTGATAAGTAAGTAAAACAAAGCCAAGAAAAGTTCCCCAATTTGTTCAAAACTCCACAAGAAGTCTTCACCAAGACCTTAACCCTTTTCTAAAACAATTATTTCAAACATTTCCCAGAAATGACAATACTCTTTCCTCTTTTCCTTCCTACTTACTTTTCAATCTAAATCTAAATATTAAAAAAATAAGATAATTTGCCAAACCATATGTGATTGGTGGACAAGATTTAATTTGTTCTTATTGCCATTAATAAGAAATTACCTGGCGTGTATTCTTCATGATGTCCTTTGTGAGATAGTTGGAGATAGTGCTTGTAAAATGGGTCTAGTGGTCAAATAAACTTGGGAAATAGTAGTTAAACAAAATGCTTCATGTACTACTTATTAAAAAATTTTAATTTCCTGTATTGTGAATTTCATGAAGAGAATGTAGTATGTAGAATTTCCTAATTTTATTTGCTGTGGGATAATCAAGAGGACTAGAAATCTGTAGAACACACTTTGGGAAGCCCTCAACTATATATATTAAATTCAGAGTATGATCACATCTCCAGTAACATTTATTCACATGAAAGTGATATGGAAGTCAATCCATAGGCTTCTAGAATAGAACTGAAGCCTATAGAGTTCTACTTCTAGGATGAAAAAACTAAGTAAAACAGTGAGATACAATTTACTAGTCAGAAGTCTTAAATAATATTGAAGTCAACAGCTGACTAATAGGGTTATTTCCTGCACTGTTGACCAATATTTCTAATAACTTCAGTTATTTTGTTAGGGACAAAATCTAGTTTATATTCTCTAAGAATTACTCAACAGAGACTGTAGTTAACCAGACAGCTTTAAATCTGCATTACAGACCACATACTATGTATTCAAAATCCCTTTTAATTTGGGACCAGCAAATGGCTTCAAAATCCCTTTTAATTTGGGACCAGCAAAATGCATTGCATAATGGCTACATCACTGGACTCCCACATAGTTGAATGGGGATCAAGTCTCCAATCCAGCAACTTAATATTCATGCTGGATACGTATGTGTGCATGCTCATGATTCTGAGAGGAGAAAGGAGAAATCATGCATGCTCATGATTCTGAGAGGAGAAAGGAGGAGGGATTGCAGGCTAGCCATGCCACCAGGGGGTGATTTCTCACTTTCTGTCTCTCTGTCTCTGTCTTTCCAGTGAGGGCATGCACCCTCTAGCAAAAATCTCTAATAATTTAAGTTGTTTATCTAATTTGATGGTCATTTTTTAAATTTTTAACTTCTTAAAACTTCCTTTTTCAGAACTTTGCAAGGCAGTATACAAACAGAGCCATTCAGTGTTATAAAGTTAGTTAAAACTGAAGGCTTAAAGGAAGAAAATTCTCTGAGACACTAGCACTTTACAAATTTACTTACTTTGTTGTTCACTATTAATTATACAAATAATTGAAATTTTTCATATGACACAATACTCTTACTTCACAGCTTATGAGCATGGGCCAGCCCTTGGCATGGTGGTTAAGACAGCTGGATCTCCCATGGCCAACTGCATGATTCGAGTCCTGGATCCAGCAACTTAAAAAACACATTGAATGTGTGCATGCTTACCCAAAATCCAAAAGGAGGAACAGACGGAGGAGAAGGGATTATGTTCTCACCATTCTTTATGGGGAGTGATTTGTTTGCACTTTCTCTCTGTTTCTCTCTCTTCCTCTCTCTCCAAAGAATGCCCATGACCTCTGGGAAGTCTTTTTTTTTTTTTTTTTTTTAGAGAGAGATTTTTGCTATAGGGTGTGTGTGCTCACTGGAGAGACAATAAAAGAGAAAGAGAAAAATCACCCTCCAGGGGGATGGCCATGCTTCCATCCCCTCTCTTCCATTCCTCTCAGGATCTTGGGCACATGCACTTGGCCCGAGTTCTAAGCCAATGGGTCTAGGACTCAAACCTGTCGACCACGTGGAGTCCAATGTCTCAACCACTATGCTACCTACTGTCCCCTGGCAAAATTTTTTAAAAAGAAAGAAAAAATTATAAGCAGATGTTCATTATTGTTATGAGGTATTTTTATAAATTTTTACTTTAGGTGAATATTGGTTTCTATTGTTTAAATATGAAGACTGCAATCATGGTTAAAATTTGATCTATAATGACCTACATTTTGTGATACGCTACATAACTTCTAGTAGCTTATTTTCTTCCATCATATTATATCTTTAAAAATATTCTATGTAAATGTATTTTATGCAGAATTTATGAATAATAAAATTACATAATTTACTCAAAAATTTGATCTATAGTTTGGATGGCACAATTCAAAGCAAAAATATTTATGAAAAAAGTTTAATTTTAGAGATCAAAGAAAATGTTACTCTTGGTGACTTTTCACCATTTTATCAGAAATATTGTCTATCAATAATTTTCATGGAGGTAAGGTAGTTATTTTCAACAGCTTTTGTTTCTTATGAAGAAATAGTAAATTTTACAACCTAAAAAATATGAAAGTTCTTATTTTCTTGGAGATAAGCTGAACTCTAAACTCTCATAGGTGTATGATGTTTGTTAATATATATGGTTTGAAATTTTCCTTTCCTTTTTTTAGGGTGAATTAAAATGCTACCAATCTAGGACCAGCAGGTGGCATGGTGGTTGAGGCGCTGGACACTCCCACATGGCAGACTACGGCTGGACTTTCAGACCTGGTGGCTTGCTTTCTCACTTCCCTTCTCTCTCTCTGTGTCACTCTCTGGTCCATTTTTTAAACATGAAGACTACAATCATGGTTAAAATTTGATCCATAATGACCTACATTTTGTGATATGCTACATATCTCCTAGTAACTTGCTTTATTCCATCATATTATGGCTTTAAAAATATTCTATGTAAACGCATTATTTTATGCAGAATTGATGAATAATAAAATTACACAATTTGCTCGAAAAAATTTAGTGTTTTTATTGAAAAAATAAAATAAAATAAATGAATAATAAAATGTGTTAATATGCTACCTATCTAATTTGCACTTTCTGTACATAAATTTTAAATCTTTTTTTTCCAATCTGTGAGCAGTTATTATATTAAAAAATTCAGCTCTCTACCATGAGAGATGGAAAGAAATACATACAAATATGTAGACAAAGTTTACTAATACAAAACTGCTAACTTTATACAAGTTAAGTATCTAAGATAAAAACTTATTTGTCCAGGGACCAACAGAAGGCATAATGGTTATGTCCTTGGACTCCCACATAGTTAATCGTGGTTTGAGTCCTGGACCCAGCAGCTTGAAACTCACGATGTGGGTGTACGTGCATGTGTGTGTGCCCAGAATCCCAAGAGGAGAATGGAGAAGAATAAATCATGGCGTGACCAACCCCTTCGGGGAGTAATTTCTTACTTTCCATCTCTCTGTCTCTACCTGTCTCTCTGTTGAGCACATATATCTTATAGCAAAAATATTTTTTTTTTTAAAAAAAAAAACCTTATTTGTCTGACTTTTTAAAGGTTCTTGGACATTCCTTCAATGCGAAATTCAGTATGAAGTACAAAAGAGATAAGAAAGGAGAGTCTCATTATAATATATCATGTACAATGCCCCATTTAAAGCCAGATCAAATTATATGTAGTAATATTTTAGAAAGGCCATCCTATATGGTTCTCTATTCGAGACTCATAATGAAAAAATTACATATTAATGAGCTTGATTTATAAAATTGTACCCATTGCAATTTTTGCCTCTGGGCCCTAGAACAAAGTTAAAAACATTTAGTGAGCAATAGAACACTTTACAATTATACAAGCAAGCTGCAGCACCATAAATCACAATTACTCAGAAACAATACACCAAAAATGCAATTTAAACTGATACTGTATCATTTAATTATATTTTGATATAGAGTAACATTTGTCTAAATGACCTAGGAAAATATGGAGTCTTAGACGATTATTATTATTAAGGATTAAATCAGAAATCTGGCTGTTTTTGTTGTGGTTGTTCAGTGTGTGTGAAACGGGGGCGGTCTGGGTCTTTGGGCACTGCTATTTACAGTTTAAAGAAAAGCCATTCTCTGAACAGCTGTAGATTTCATGATGCACGATGACTAAGAGGACTCTGCTATATAACAGCTACTGTTAAGTTTTAATAAACCTCTTTGACACTTCGGACAGTCACTATTACTAAGGGCTCACCTGATCACAGTATTTTCACCAGGAATGATATTGAGACTGGAGCAACTAAATTGACACCACTTTCTATGAAGACAAGTAGCTGTTCATCTTGAATAGAACAGGCAATAAAAGACATATGATCATGTTTTAAATACTTTCATAAGCCAACATTAAGATCTGCTTTTAAGTCTCTTAAAATAGAATTAGATAATCTCCTCACAAATTAGAAACTTTAAAGAGTAGGAAACTTCCCAAGAGTAAGAAATTCTTGATACACCTAAATGTGTCACTCTACTTCCCAAGAGTAAGAAATTCTTGATACACATGAATGTGTCACTATATATATATATATATATATACACAAACATATTCTCTATATAAAATTCTTTGCATAAAAGTCAATGAAAAAAGTAATAAATCGTTTTTGCTATTCAAATAGATGATTTTAAGATTAGTGAAGTAATTTTGGGAAGTGCTACATAAATTAATCACTTCTAATAAAAATACTTTAAATATAAGCTGAGCTTATAAATGGCAAGCCCCATGAATAAAATATCCTTCTAAGGTGGAAAAAAAAGCCACATTTAATTCAAAGAAACTGTGAGTGTTCAAAACAAATAAGCCTCTAAAATGTCTACTAAGATTGGCCATACAACAGCCTTACTATTTCTCTAACGGGATAGAGACGTGTTTTCTACAGACCCCGTTAAAATAAAGAAGAACATCTACAAGGCAGGTCACTCTCATGCATGTAGAGCATTAGCGTTGTCCCCATGGCTTTCATTTGTTATTTATAATCAATGAATCTCTAAAACACATTAAGGATAATTGTTTATATTTTTTTACTTAAAAACATTTCAGGTTTGTATTCAATATACCTTTCCAATAATGTCATACATGTGCCCAGGGCTTTTTAATGGTTTCCTGTTCTGGTACTTGGTGTAAATGGAACAAAATATGGACAATCCTTGCCCTTTTAGGGAAAGGGGGGGAAAAGACAACAAAGAAACCTAATCAGTTCTTAAAAAACGAGTTTATCCTACTTTGTACAAAGAAAACAGAAAGAGTCTGGGGAAGATAAACTAATTTCTACCAGTTTCTGCCTACCACATATCCACTAACTCAATTTAGATTGATTTGATAATGTCTACAGACTTAGTACCAAGACACGAGGTTACTATATACATTTGGATTTTTTTCCTCCCCCAAAATAGTATGAGATGAAATGTTGTCAAGCTCCTTTTAATTTTATTTTAGCTTAATCTTGGTTTCCTACTTCAAAGCAAGTAAGACAAGTTTTTCTGACATCTTTCAAAATTAACTACAGTAAGGTATCACCAGACCCAATCTACTTTGTATAGAATAACGTAAGTACAAAAATGCTGATCTTTAAGAGAACACACACTGATTTATTGGAAAACTGCTGTTTACACAGAAGCAAAATAAAATAAACTTTATTTTACACCTAAATTTTAAGTAGTCAGTTTCCACTTTTAATCATTTATTCAACTTTGGGACCATGGAAATTTAACTGAAATAGTAACTAAAACACCTAACTCTTAGTTATTTATTTTCAAGTCTCTGACAAAAAACAAAACAAATGATAAGAAACAAACTTAAGATGTCCTCAAAAAAATCATGGGAACTGTGTATTTTGATAAAAGAATGCATGAATTTTATTATTTTTGCACTAAAGTAAACTTGTACTTTAATTGCATTTTTAACCAACCTTTTGAAGCCCTCTTGTATATCGTAAAATACATAAAAGTAGTCAAGACTTGAGGAAATCTCATAATTCCTCTGAAATTTAGTGTCTGCAGTTACTGTATAATTTACACAAGCAAATAAAGGAAACACAGGATATTTCCATTCTTGATGAATCTTAATTTAGTGTCTGCAGTTACTATTTAACATACATGAACAGAATCAAAGAAAAACAGGGTATTTCTATTCTTGATAACTATTAATGGTGTGGCTTGTATACCTAAAATTTTGATTGTAAACAGACTTGATATTGTTTTTCAAAAGCCTGTATCATCGTTACAAAATAAAATTAGTTTAACAAACTCAAAAACATTGCCATAATAATTAACGATTGTTTTTCAAAAGCCTGTATCATCGTTACCAAATAAAATTAGTTTAACAAACTCAAAAACTTTGCCGTAATAAGTGACTTTTTAAAAGTAAATATATGTAATTATAGAAAAGGATATTATTTTCTTACTGGTTGCTTTTATTCAATTTTTACCAAAATACAAAGATGTTATTTAAGCGGTATCATAGTTGTGAAACACTGGCGTGAAATAAAATTTGATTAGCGCCTCTCATGTCTAATAAGTAGGCTGAATTATATTAATTATTAAATCTAAGTTCAAGTTTATATATATACAGTCAGTATATTAAAATAAATTCCTGAACATATTATTTAATACCCCCAATTTATTCATGACAAAATTATCATTTTCAACCTATCTTATTTTTTAAAAAAATTAATTAATAAAACTATGTTTATTATTAAGTGAGACCATATAACTTCATAAGAAATACAAATACAAATTTATGATTTATAGCTAAAATTTTACTATAGGTCAAAAGTAGGATGACCTATACAACTTTAAAGCCTGTTTTCTATAATAATATTCTATTCATGCACAGTATTCATGCTGTAATGAAGAAGATATTGAAAATTTCACTGCTTTCTTTGTAAAAATATCATGAGTGCTTTCCAGCAAAGACATAGCAGAATAGTCAGGATTTAATGCCACTTATGTTTAAAGGACACAGGGAGAAAAAAAAAAAAAAGACAAATATACAATGAAGAAATCCTGAAGACCAACCTGGCAAAACAAGATAAATATCACAGTGCATCTAAAAACTGAATAAAAATACGGTGATGTGTATGGCCCAGGCCATTGGTTTGCTGGATTCTAGCAAAATAGACTGAGAGATCTCAGGGACTATCTAAAAACAATGCATTACAACATGACCACACTTCACTGGAGGATGCTTTCTCCCTCTCTCTCCTTGTCTGTCTCTCTCTGGCCAGTACACACACCCTCCAGCAACGAAAAGAAAGAAACAAGTGAAAAACATCAATGATAAAGAGAAAATATGTACCATCCACCAAGGAATGACAGTAAGACTTTTATCAATAACAATAGATGCTATTGATATTGAAATAATATTTTTAATGCTTTATAAAAAAGATAGCTGACAACTTAGATTTTTTTTTTCTCTTTTGCTAAGCGCACATGTACTCACCTGAGAGAAAGAGGCACACAGAAAGAGAAACTAATAAATCACACCCAGGGGAAATGGCCACATTGCAATCCATTCTCCTCCATACTCCTCTTGGGAATTTTGGGTACACACGCACACATGCCTGGCATATACTTTAAGCCACCTAGTCTGGGACTTGAACGTCACAGTCAGCCATGTGGAATGCAGCTGTTTCAACCTCCAGGCCAACTCTTAGTTCTTTTTATTTGTTTCTCTGTCTGTTTATTTCAAAAAAAATTATTGCAACCTAGAATTTTATAACCAATTAAGCAATAATACAATAATTAGGGCAAATTAATGGCATCTTTAGAAATCCAATCAGTTTGTTTTTCCACATATTTCTCTTGCAGAAATAGTCAAGGAAGTACTTCAACATTAAAAAAGAAAAAATCAATTCATTGGGGTCAGCAGGTTGTGTGGAGTTTAATGTAGCTGGATCCCACTTTTCTGACTCCATGGTTCGAGTTCTGGACCTGGTGGCTTGAAAACTGCACTGGGCACGTGTGTATACATGCCCAGAAAACTGAGAAGAAAATGGAGCAAAGGGTTTGTGGTATGCCCATCCTCACCGCCCCCCCGGGGGGGCAACTTCTTAGTTTCTATCACCTACTCTATCTCTGTCTCTCCAGTGAGCACACATGCCCTATAGCAAGAGCTTTTAAAAAAGGCAATTTATGGAAGGCATAAGTCACACAAGCAGAAAAGTTGCTCAAATTGCTTAATCTAATTAACTAAAGATATGAAAATGTTCATGACCCATGTTTTGAGTTAAAATAAGAATTACAAACTTGGATCTACAGACAACAATAACAAGAGCACTAACAAGTGGGGAGTGTTAAAAAACAACAGTCATGTCTAAGAAGTCAGAAATTCTATATAACAATAATTTATTTAAAAATTAATGTATGTGTCTATGCACAGACACATATACACATACTTACATACACACATATTCATAATGAACCACAAAGTGAAAAGATTCACTTTAAATTACTTAAGAATGGGAACCAGCAGTTAGCGTAATGGCTATGTCGCTGGACTCCCATGTAGTCGACCGTGGTTCACGTCCTGGACCCGGTGGCTTAAAACTCATGCAGGGAGCGTGTGCATGCGTGCCCAAGATCCCGAGAGGAGAGTGGAGGAAAAGGGATTGCGGCATGACCATCCCCCCTGGGGGGTGATTTCTTGCTTTCTGTCTCTATGTCTCTCTCTCTCTGTCTGTCTGGTGAGCGCACACGCCTTATAGCGAAAACCTCTACCCCCCAAAAAAATTACTTAAGATTGCAACACTTTGATGGTACATCTTTGTTTGTAGTGATAATTATGCTATTATTTTAAAAGTTTTAAAGTTGTAGACTAAATCAAAGGAATAATTATGTTCAAGTAAATACAAACAATCAAGACTATCAGGGTGAATGTTAAGCAATTAGAAATTAAAAAAAAAAACTCTGTATGCTAGAAATAAATTAGAAATATTGATTTGAACCCAAGATTTTAAACATGGGTGTATATGTGGAAATACACACACACTACACACTTTTTCTTTTGTAATTTAAAGTCTTTCCAGTACATAATATAGAAGTAATATGAGGCACACACTGAGGATGGAATTTTGATGTCTAGTAACATTTAAATAGAGCATTAGAGAGAAATTATATGCCAACTTTGGGGCAAAGAGAGTATAAAGTGGCTTTGGGAAATTTTGCTGTTCCAGAAAGCAAGGAGGCTTGACACATCATAGCATGAACTCAGAGGCTAGTCTGAAGGGGTTTCCACTCAACGAAGCTGAGGCATCAGAAAGAGTAATTGTAGGTGACAGAAACACAATGTCTATGAAAGTCAGAGTCCTTGGTGACACTCAGAAAAGAAGTCACAGAAACTCAATTGTCTCCATTTGACACTTCAGAAAAAAATGATTTACTTTGAAGATTTAGCCACAGTGAGGCCAGCAGATGACATAGTTATGTTGCTGGACTTCCTCATGGCCGATGGTGGTTCATATCTTGGACTCATTGACTTCGAACTCATGCCAGGTACATGAATTCATGCCCAAGATCCCAAGAGGAGAATGGAGAAGGGATTGCAGCATGGCCATCCCCCCCAGGGGTGATTTCTTACTTTCCCTCTCACTGTCTCTGGTGAATGCACATCTTAAGGCAAAAGCCTAAAAAAAAAAAAAGAAAAAGAAAAAAAAATAGAAAAGAACTTTAGCTATCAGAAAGCCAAACAGTAAGCACTCTTCCTACATTACTAGTTTGCACGATATTTTAGTAACCAAATAGCTCCACTTATAGAGCACACTATGTTAATAAAAGAATACAAGCAAATATAGAAGAAATAGAAGAATTAAAAAATGATCATATTATAATTAATGAAATCATTATTTCAGCATAAAATTTTCTACTATCAAAACAACTGTAATCGGACACGGTGCCAAAGTTATTGCATAAATTATTACTTCTGGTATCAAATAGAATAAATCTGTGTTTGCAATGGAGGGATAATGTTGTCACTGCCTTAATCCAATAATCAAATTTAGGTCACTAACGGTGAACAACAAGTTGAAATGGATATTCTGTGTCTATTGATCTAATACAAAGAAGAACATACTGTCTATGATGTAATCTTGCTAAAAATATTTAACTTAAATTTAACCAAGCCTTTAGCTAGAACTTCCAGTTAACAGAATCTATAGAGAATAGAGGAAAACCTAAGTGATTTCACAAGAAAGTAATAAAAATCCATAAAATAACCTATTCAAGGATAACTTTATTTTTTTTAATTTTTAAGTTGATGTCATGAACAGAGATTACAGAAATGTGTAAGGCATAGAAATGAGTTGCAATGTGTAGTTTGAGATTAAACTCTGACTTTGACTTAGAACACAATTGGAGAAATTCTCATATGCATTAAATATTAGATAATACTAAAATATTGTTAAGTTCATCAAAAATATGTTATATATTTTTTGAGAGGTTTTTGCTATAGGGTGCGTGCGCTTGCCAGACAGAGAGAGAGAGAGAGACAGAAAGTGAGAAATCAACCCCCCCAGGGGGGATGGCCATGCCTCAATCCCTTCTCCTCCATTTTCCTCTCGGGATCTTGGGCATGCATGCACATGCGCCCAGCGTGAGTTTTAAGCCACTGGGTCCAGGACGTGAACCGTGGTCAACTACATGGGAGTCCAGCGACATAGCCATTACGCTAACTGCTGGTCCCAGCCATATGTTATATTTTTAATACAGAAAAAAATTTCTACCTTTTGCAGTATGAATTTAATTTGGGGGGCTGCAATGTCATGGTTTCTATCTTGCAAGTTAGATCCTTCTGTGGTCACCGATTAGCGGCGAGAAGACTGAGGATGTTTTCACCACTTCACAACTGAATTAAGGAATGGACTTGGGGACAGTTAATTTGAGGGTGAAAGAAGAGAGAAGGGACTGAATCCCTGCTATCTAGCAATCCAATAAAAGGTTAAACTGGCCCCAGTTTACACCTTTGGCTTCCCTGCTTCGGGGACAACTGAGGCATGCTTCTGGTGTCCCAGGGTTTCCAGCTAGTACATGGACTTCTCAGGACTATGACTGCGAGAGTCAGTTCTAATAAATCTTCTTATATATCAATAAACATATTCTATTGCTTCTCTTTCTCCAGAGAAAACCAACAAAAATTCTATTATTATTCTATTAAAACTAAAGTGAAATAAAGAAAATAAAAACAAAAATTTGTAAGCTAGAAGGTAAATAATAGAGGATATCAACAAAATTAAAAGTTGTTTCTTTGAAAACAATTTTGAAAAATAATACAGACAAGTATCCATTAATATTCATCAAGTAGAAAAAAATTGAAGCTGAAAATATACAAAAGAACAATACTATTGAGGCTAGGAGGACAAAATCATACACAAAGCACTTATTATTTTAAAACTTTAAGACCATACCAATTAATTTGGAAACTTATGGTAGTATAGATAAATATATAAATATTGTAAAAATTAACCACATGCCCAAAATGCATCTTGACAAAATAGAAAATCTGAATAAGCCAGCTCCTTGCATGCTATACCCTACCGCAAACAAACGACACACACACAGTCCCAGAGAGAAGAGGTGAGTTAATAAAACACAAGCCCAATATGAAACACAGATTGCTTTACAGAATGGAAGAAAACACAGCAAAAGCTTCCCTACTCATTTTGTAAAGTTTTCATAAGACATGAACCTTAATAGTAAAACCAAACAAGGGCAGTGCAAGAAATAAAACGAACAAACTCAGCTATCTAGACAGATAATGTCTTAAGTATAAATTACCAGCAAGTTGAATTCAGCAATATATAAAACAAAATGCATCATGATTGAGGGCGGTTTCATCAGAGAAACAGAAGGAAGAAATGCATATTACAAAATGTACTAATGGAATATGTGGCCTTCAGTCATAAAAAGAGAAATACTGGGTTGTTGGAAAAGTCATAATGTGTTTTTCTATGCAAAAAATGCATCATGACTGGCAATCTAATATCATCTAAATAGAACGCAGAAGTTAACACTTGATACATGATTTTCATTAATCATTTTAAATATCAATACAATAATTGATTACTTATATCAAAAACTGAACTAAAATAGGTATATACACATACCACTTTAAAAATTAACAGGCAAATTAAAGGCTTAAATACAAAAATAAAACTTAAAGACTAAAGAAATAACAATGAAAGACACTACGGCAGAATAAAATTATTTCTTTAAGTATATGTACAAAAATTGCAATAAATAAAACTTATTGATACCCATATACTAAAAATTAAAATGAATAATTAAAAATGAAAACTATAATCAAAATAAAGTTAAAGGTATGATCATAGCCTAGGAGAATATTTTCAATGCCCATAACCAAAAAAAATTATTTTTAATATTGTAGTATTCAGAATAAAGGGGAAAAAATATTGGTCACAGGAGCCAACAGGTGACATAGTGGTGAAGGCACTATACTCCCACATGGCTGACTACAGTTTGAGCCAAGGTCCTGGCAGCTTGAAAATTATGTCAGGAGCATCTGTGTGCATGCCCAAAATCCTGAGAAGAGAATGAAGATAGGACTATAATGTCCTGCTGGAGGGTGATTCCTCACTTTCCCACTCTCTATTCTCTCCAGCTAATGCACAAGCTCCATAGCAAAACAACTAAGGGAAAAAGATTGCAAAAAATATTCTTGGTGACCAAAGAGAATGAGCGTTGATTTTTCTACTGAGATCATGACATTTTATTTCCCTTCCTGTAAGTTTAGTTCACATATACAAACTCCTCTCAGATAATGCATGAGATTCTAGTCACTCTTAAGTCACTCTTTCAATGCATTTTTAGCCACTTGAAAGAAATGATGAAAAACTGAAAACAAAAGTTATTTAAGGGCAAGGTGTGGTACTATAGTAACATAATTGGACCCATAAGGAAGAGGCACTGAATTTACACATTGGGACCTCTCTGACCATGCCTGGAGCTTATTTGTGCCTGCAATTGGGATGGCCGACATGGGGTGAGTTGTGGCATAATGCCCCTGTTGGTGGCACCTGTCTTCTCCCAGCTATCTCTTTCTCTCTCTCCCTCTCTTATGAAGAAATAAACTTTAAAAACTTATTTTAATATTGGTTTAAGTAACTTAATGATTTAAATGATGTTATTTGTGTGATTTAGAACTAGATGAAAAAGCATTAAAATGAAAAAAGTAGGAAAGCGTGTTTCCTCATAGCAAATTTATAGACTGAGAATTAATATCACCAACAATTTCTAAATGTGTTACATAAACTTATACTCCTATGAGTTAGTATGTAAGGAAAAGTCATAATGTTAACAATTATGTCATTTTCTTCTTCTTCTTTTTTTTTTTTTTTTTAGAGCTATTTGTTATAGGGTATGGGTACTTGCCAGAGAGAAAGAGAGAGAGATACAAAGAAAGAAATCATCCCCCAGGGGGGGATGGCCACACTACAATCCCTTTTCCTCCAGTCTTATCTTGGGATTTTGGGCATGCACACACATGTGCCCAGTGTGAGTTTTAAGCCACTAGGTCCAGGACTTGAACCGTGGTCTGTTACGTGGAAATCCAGCAATGTAACCATTATGCCATCTGCTGGTCCTGAATTATGCCATGTTTCTTATTTTACAGATGAAGAAACTGACCATGGAAAGTTGAGTAACTTTTCAAGGCTATATAATTCTTTCTCTAAGTTTAGACCAGAAGATAGGTCTCCCAGTTATAATCCTCCAATACATATTTGCCAGTATAGAACACATTGCATTCTTAACTCAGGTAGAAGTAACCAACATTACCTGATTTAGAGTTTTCTGCTTCCCTGAGCCCTCTATGAATACAGCCTTCGATGAGAAACAGAATATTGCTAACTTTCAGGAAAAAGGCACCTATCGTAACTGCTTTACCAGGAACAATTTCTCTTCATGCTTGATATTAACCATGCAACCAAATGTCAGGACTCCTGCCAGACAAAGAAATGGTAAAAGGGCAGGTTGTTCTGTTTAACACAATCAGATTAAGATTAGTGCCTGAGCCAAATTGAGAGCAGAATAATATGCACAGATCTGCAAAGGCAAACTTTATCTGCTCTTGCATTTAGTGAATGTCAGTTAGTTACTAAAAATACATTAATTTTTCTAGAAGCCTGTGTCCTAAACTATTGCTTCTGTGACCAAAGGTACAACTCCTTTTTCTAGGGAAATGGTTAGGTTTTGTTTTTGTTGTTTTGTCTGTTTAATCACACTATCAAAACAATACTATTAAACGTTATTTGTTAAATAGAGAACAAATAAAAACATATGTTTTTGCTTTAAATTATATATCATGTCAGGGTATCTTTAGGTTCATGTCAAATTACTCTACTGAAACAAAAGCCTCTGGTATATTATCACTCCTTCCCTCTTCGACAGAACATTTCACTTTTTTTTCCCCTTTGCTCTATACAGCTTCACAATTTCATGCAAAATGTTACAGTTAATTTGTTTTTCACAACTTCCAGTGTGTTTATTAATTTGTCAGATATATTGTGATCTTTCCACTCTATCTGCAGCATCTTTGAATATATTCAAGAAAATTATGATCTTAGAAGGATTTCTTCCATCTCTGCAATACTGCTGAAAGAGCTGACCTCTTCTCCTGGTGCCCGTCTGTTTGCCCTCCACAGTCCAGGTCCAGCCTTTCTTTCTAACCTGATTTCACACCATGCTCACAGCAGAGATTGCATACCATAAAGAGTACTTGTTTAACATGTACTGATATGATGGATTGCCTGGACCCTACTCTTCACGATTATGATGTAACAATCTGAGGTATAGCCCAGAACTGACATTTTTACAAACTCCACAGGTGTTTCTGAAGCAAATGATCTTTTGAATACTCTTTGAGGAGCAGTGCATTTGGAATTTTTCTACTTTGCCTAGAGAGGTTCTCCTCAGTCCTACACTGCTAATGTAACTTTTGACTTGCTCACTGAATTCTCCATGTTTATCCAATGCCTACGCTTCCTCTAAGGCTCATATGAAGCATTCTTTCTCCTTAAAGCCACCTTGACCACCCAGGTACTGAGCTCTTTTCTAAACTTACAACACTCACTGATACTGTTGATTATCCATATCAAACCTCGGCCCTGGGTATACATCTAAAGGAGTATCTTCCCCAGGCTGGAAACGACTCGTCCACTGGAATTATACATTTGATGTCTTTAGACCACACCCTCCAACTCCCACTACCATGACTGATTTAAAGTGCCATGGCTTGGGTGAACTGACCAATCTAGGCTAATCAGACTTCTTTCCTCAGTCCCAAGAAAATAACTCATTTATCCCAGCAGAGAATAGCAGAGCGGTCAGCAGTCAGGCAAGTTTCCATTATGCTGAGAAAGCAGGCTTGTAGGTGACTGTAATGAAGTCTGTGAAAGAATGAAGCACAGGCAATTATTCAGGTTCTAGTTTTCCAGGAAGCCTCCCTCTTCCTGCCTATCTTCCTTCCCAAGATGTATGTGCTTCACACTCTCATAAATTGCCTGCACCGTTATCAAAATACAAAAAAAGAAAAAAAAGCTCTCATATTTTTAAAGAATGATTGAAATTTTTTTACAATTATTTTTTAAATTAATTTGGATCAGAGAGAGACAGAGGAGAGAGAGGGAAGGCTCATATGAAGCATTCTTTCTCCTTAAAGCCACCTTGACCACCCAGGTACTGAGCTCTTTTCTAAACTTACAACACTCACTGATACTGTTGATTATCCATATCAAACCTCGGCCCTGGGTATACATCTAAAGGAGTATCTTCCCCAGGCTGGAAACGACTCGTCCACTGGAATTATACATTTGATGTCTTTAGACCACACCCTCCAACTCCCACTACCATGACTGATTTAAAGTGCCATGGCTTGGGTGAACTGACCAATCTAGGCTAATCAGACTTCTTTCCTCAGTCCCAAGAAAATAACTCATTTATCCCAGCAGAGAATAGCAGAGCGGTCAGCAGTCAGGCAAGTTTCCATTATGCTGAGAAAGCAGGCTTGTAGGTGACTGTAATGAAGTCTGTGAAAGAATGAAGCACAGGCAATTATTCAGGTTCTAGTTTTCCAGGAAGCCTCCCTCTTCCTGCCTATCTTCCTTCCCAAGATGTATGTGCTTCACACTCTCATAAATTGCCTGCACCGTTATCAAAATACAAAAAAAGAAAAAAAAGCTCTCATATTTTTAAAGAATGATTGAAATTTTTTTACAATTATTTTTTAAATTAATTTGGATCAGAGAGAGACAGAGGAGAGAGAGGGAAAGTGAGAGAGCAAGTCACCAGGCCCAGGACTCAAACCCAATCATCAGTCATGTGGGAGTCCAGCATTTTAGCTATCATGCTACCTACTGGTCTCAAGGCACTCATGTTTTAAAAATTATTTTCTTTGGATACGGGGCATGTGCACTTGCCAGAGAGAGAGAGACATAGAGAAAAGGAGGAATAAAGGGAAAGTGAGAAATCACCACTACCACCACCACCCCAGAGGGATGGCCACATCACAATTCCTTCTCCTCCATTCACCTCTTGGCATCTTAGACGTGCAAGCACATGCACCCAGTTTGATTTTCAAGGCACCAGGTCTAGAACTCAAATTGCAAAATCAGTCATGTTAGGTCCAGCCACCTTGAGCTCCTCACTATCTGCTGGCCCAAAAATTAATTTTTTGAGGCTAGGACTCACTATGTTGCTCAGGCTGGTCTGGAACATTGAGATCTTCCTACTTGAGTCTCCACAGTAGCTGGGAACACTGGTAGGACCACTACATACATCTTATGGCCCTCACTTATTCCCTAGAGCATTTTAAATTGCATTTTTGCTATGTGGAAGTAAAATGATTCTTGATTTCTTTTTATCCTGTAAAATTTAACTCTGTATGTGTCCTCCTCAATGTGATTTAAGGGCTATTTCCATTGTGTTGCTTCCATTTTCCTTCTCAGTCAATAGAAATACTGCTCCTATGCACTTCTCTTTATAGACACTGCTATTGTAAGGTCATCAGTGACTCCAAGATTTGGACATCTTCTTTGATTTTCAAGCATCTCTATGTTTATCTTTACCTACAAATTTATCCTGCATTTTATATGTCAGATGGTGGGACGCTCATTTGCCTTGTTACACAAATATGAAAAATAGAAATTATTCTTGACATCTCTTATATGTTCTACCCTTTTATCAAAGATCTTGAAATTTTATTTTCCAAATACTTCTGGCACTTATTGGCATCATGATGGAACAATCTGACCTTTACATAACCACAATGTGCCTTATTTTCTTATCAATAAAATGGGGCATAAATGACATGAACCTCACATGGTCATTATGAGGATTATAAAAAATAACATATTCAAACCACTCAGAACAATAGTTGGCACAATGTAAGTGTG
This sequence comes from Tupaia belangeri chinensis, assembly GCF_000334495.1. Classification (NCBI taxonomy): domain Eukaryota; kingdom Metazoa; phylum Chordata; class Mammalia; order Scandentia; family Tupaiidae; genus Tupaia; species Tupaia belangeri. The sequence continues at coordinate 3,690,646 of NW_006159536.1, forward strand.
GTTCTAGGTGTCTTGTAATTTTTACTGACTCAGTTGCCAAGTTTACACAGATAGAGAGATTATGCTGTAATTTTGAGTCTGGCTATGTCTGCACTGATTCATAACATACTCCAAAGTGTTTTCCTAACAATTCCCTTTTGGCTTCCCAATTCTGAGCTTGTAACCCCACTATGTAAAACACTTCAATGATCTAAGTCACACTCCTATACATGGTAAATATGGTCCTTCGTAATTTGGCCTCTCCTCAGCAAGACCAACATATTTGTAATGTTTCAGGAAGATCTACTATTTCTCAAATCACTTATTGTCTTTGTATTTGTAACCTTCTGATGAAAATGCATTTACTCACAATTTGGTCTGTTTATTTCTTATTCATTCTTTTTTTTGAGAGGTTTCTGCTATAGGGCACGTGCGCTCGCTAGAAAGACAAGACACAGAGAGTTCGCAGAAAACAAGAAATCACCCCCCAGGGGGAATGGCCATGCCACAGTCCCTTTTCCTCCATTCTCCTCTCGGGATCTTGGGCATGCACACATACATGCCTGGCATGAGTTTAAGCCACTGGGTCTGGGACTTGAACCACTGTCGACTACATGGGATTTCAGCGACACAGCCATTACACCAACTGCTGGTTCCTGATTTCTTATTCATACTTTAAGGCTCAGCATTTCTGAAAAACTTTCACCCCTTAAGAGTTATTTTCAAATCCCCCTTTTAGTTGCCATAGATTTTTTCCTTGTGCACATTGCACCTGCTGTATCATATCATAATTTCCATGTATCTTTCTAGACTGCTCAGGGAATGCAGGAGAAACAAACATAAGTGAGAGCTCTGGAAAGAGGCCTATGGTTCTATTCATTTTTTAACCCTCTGCCCAAACTATGCACAAAGTAAGCATACGGTAACTTGTTAAATGAAGGAAGACATCATGAACTATGTTGCAGAGGCAGCTTATGCTTATGGATGAAAGCTCTCAGAAATCCTATATAGTCTAAATGGGAAAATATTATGAAAGCTTGGCAAAGCCTTAACCTTCTATAATAGTCTCTAGGTCCAGTATTGGTTGAGAATCATGCAATGACTGTATAAAACTTTGTTTCAAATTAGATCAGAAAAATGTATCCTGAATTGATGAATAGATTCATAATTTTCATATAGTTAATTTTACATGTTACTCTTGGCCAGCTAACATGAAAATTATCAAGAACTTTAAAACCAAACATAAGTTTGCAATTCTGAAGGTACAATATTTCAGGTTACATGATGTAATAAATCAACTCAAGCATGCTTTAAGAGGGAAAATACCCACCAATAAGATTTTTATCGCATCAAGTTTAGTCACACAAGAAATGGATACACTATGGTTCCACAATTTATCTGTATAAATATGAAAGGTAATTAAGGGGAAAAAATGAAAACAGGGAAGAATATTTGTTCTATTTATTTATAGAAAACAGTATATGGATATTCATGAAATGCTTATCTGGTCCCAGAGCAAAATTTTCTCCATATTCATTTGTTAAATAAGACATGCTTGTACAAAACCTTTAATTTCTAGCATACGTCTTTATCAAGAGATTTGAAACTCAGAAAAACTCAAATTTTGACTTTAAAAGGCAATTTCTATAATTGTTATTCCAACTATAGATGGATAATTTAAAATACCCTCAGATACTGAAGACAAATGATGATGCTTTAACATATTAATAAATAATATGATCATTTCCAAACAAGGTCCCTTCCCCACCACATTGCCGCCCTGGTTAAAATGAGAGAGGATGGAAATTGGACAGATGAGAATCAAACTACATTAAAAATGAACAAATGACATAATATTTCCAGAGGTCTTTGTCTGATCTATTTTATTTTTTGATATAGCAATATGAAGTGTAGATAAATAAATTTCATGCTGAGTGTACAAAAGTCCATTTGTTCATTGTTTAAAAGTAAATGCAAAAAATACAAAAATTCTCTTGAGTCATTGGAAAAGTTATGACATATTTTTGCATAGAAAAACTTAGACACGTATGTCATAATTTTTCCAATGACACACATATACTACCTTTGAAAACATTTTATTAAATATTGCCTTTACCATCTTTTCTCTACAAAAATATTAATCAGTCAGAATTTAAAAATGTGTTCAATATTTTTATTTTACTCATTTTCTCATCCACTGTTTCTTTTATCATTTACTTACCTATTCAGTCAATCAGTTATTAAATATCTACAACATGCTAAGTGCTGGGCTATGAAGATGCATAAAGACTGCCCAGCCTCCGTAGTGCAGCTGTAGCACTAGAGCCGGAAGTCCCATGTTAACTTTAGTTTGAGTCCTTGGGACACTGGAGGAAGAGGATCATGGCACCACTGATCCCTGTGGAGGTTACTTTTCTCTCTCTCACTCCTGAATGCACATGCTCTGTGTCGTCAATTATTATTTTTTTCATTTAAAAACATATTCTGTCCTCACTGTGCTTCCACTCTAGAGGAAGGAGGGGGATCCAATAAACAAAAATAAATGTTAAGTATTCCCAGTATTCTGACAAAAACATAAACTACTTTCTTTGTAAGTGCAGGAGGAGAGCAGGAACAGAGGAGGGAACAGCTTGGTCTGTGAGGATAGCAGAGTATGCCCAAGCCTGGGAACATGTGTGCCATACAGGGTACTAATACATGCTCTTGACATGATTTCATCTAACATTTGATAGTTTGATTTTCCTCTGAAAACTATTTTCATAATGACCTCAACAAATGTCAAATATTACTTTAAAAATTTTGTTGAAAATGTGCCATACTTTTTCCTGGGAATAGGCTTTCAGAAAAGACTGCATTACTTTAGTCTTGATACTAAAAATGAGAAGGCACCTGCCCTCTGAAAAGTGAAGAGGTGACTTAAGACAGTGAAAGCAGTAGAAACAAATCAGGGAACACAAAAGGACAGAGACTTCCAGAAAACAGTAGGAAACGGATGCATGCTTGAACAATTTGAAACTGCCTTGTTGCTGAATAATTCCTTCTTTATTATTTCCTTGTAGATTTTCAATTTAAAATGTTAAAAACATAGGACCAACAGATGGTGTAATGGCTACGTAGCTAGACCCCCACATGGCCAACCATAGGTCAAGTCCTGGACCTGGCAACTTAAAACTCATGCCAAACACATGTGTGTATGCATGCTCTGAATCCTAAGAGGAGAATGGAAAAGGACGGATTGTGGCATGGCCATCCCCTCTGGGGAATAATTTCTCACTTTCTGTCTCTCTTTCTCAGTCTCTCTGGTGAGCACTCCTGCTGTATAGCAACAATCTCTCTAAAGAAAAAAAAATGTTAAAAACATGAAAATACCCATTTCAAACTGAGAAGGGAAAGACAGGGCTAGACTCATTGGTGCAGTTTCCATATTGCCTTAAGAATTAATTTTCAGAGGTGATATTTGTTTTCAAATGAAACAAGCTTGCAAGAGTCACTATAAGTAAAAAGACACTCAACATGTATTTAATGCTCAACTTTAGAATCCTTTTTTTTTTAGTTATGTGCTGTGTCTTTTGTAAATTAAAGCTAAATCTTTTGAAAAAGATTATTCTCAGACTTACTACCCTCTCCTTCTTCATGTATAGCAAAATCCAGCACATGTATTTATTCAACCCACTTGGATGGAGCTTAGCATGTATTCTAAGAATTTTTACATACATCATTTATTTCTCAAGACAATACTGTAGTTACTATTATTATAACTATTTTATAGATGAGAAACATAAGACCAAAAGATAGCCAGTAGTAGAACTAGACTTGAACAAGCCAGTCTCAATTACACACTATGGTCTTTTTAAAAATTATTATGAATTATTATGATTGATTTACATTTAATCACTGCACATCTTTTTTTTTTTTTAAGAGACTTTGCCAATATGACATGTGCACTCACCAGAGAAACAGACAGGAAGCAAGAAATCATCCCCGGAGTGGGAGGGGCAGCCATGCCAAAATACCATCTCTTCCATTCTCTCTCTCTCAGGATTTTGGACACACACATGCTCACTTGTGTCTGGCATGAATTTCAAGCCACCAGTCCAGGACTCAAACTGCAGTCAACTACGTGTTATTCAAGTGCTTTAACCACTATGCCACCTGCTGGCCTCAATCGCTATACATCTTTATATCACATAATATAGTTTTGAAAGTATATATGAAGTACATGAAAATAAAATCAAGGATATTAGCATGCCCATAATTTTCAAGAGAACCTTATATTGTCATGTATGTTAAGTACTTCTTCCCTGAGCCTCTCCCAGTAGATTATGTTTTTTAGTTTTGTTTTTGTTATTGTTTTAGAGATTTTTGTTATAGGGTGCATGCACTCACCAGAAAGACAGAGAGAGAGAAAGCAAGAAATAATCCCCCTGCAGGGTGGCCATGTCTCAATCCCTTCTCCTCCATTTTCCTCTCAGGATCGTGGGCACTCACACACACACACATAGCATGAGTTGAAGCCACCGGGTCTGGGACTCGAACCGCATCAACTACATGGGAGTCCAGTGACATAGCCATTACACTAACTGCTAGTCCCCCTCAATAGATTAAGTTCTTAGCCATTCTCTCTTCCTGCCTCTCATTGTTTGTAATTCCCACTAGCACTGTAGAACCTTATGAAATAATAACCATAAGGAACCATGAGCATTTGAGTTTACAGAATGACTTTCCATGTTGAATTTCCTGGTTATTTATTATTTATTTAAAATTCACTTCTTCATGAACAAGAGACACAGAGTCAGCATTTCTCACAGGGCCTTGATGTTGTAGTATACCTCCCAGCCTCAGCCAGCTCCAGATCATGTGCACATACATGCATGGCATACTCAGGAAGTCTCCAGATGTAAACCCGGAATTTTCCCATGTGCTTTGCAGAACACTGCATTTTACTGTTGCACCACCATCTGGCCCCCTCGGTCATCATTTATGATTACTGCTTCCTATATTCCACTTATGCCTTCTGAATACCTCCCAGGAAGATCTGTTTGTTATTTGTATTTCTGGAGTGGTAAATTCCATTAAACTTCCTCTTTCAGTAGAAATGACAAATATTATCAAGATAAATAATAATAATAATAATTCAATAATATTAGTAACAATTCAATGCATACCTTCATTTGGTCAGGCTCCAATTAGAACTGACCCTTGTGGATTCCCATTCACAACCATGTTATCCAACTCAAAACAGATACCATTTTAGTTTCCAGATGAAGCATGGATTTTCTGTATATCACCCTAGTGAAACTACCATCCTAGCTGGATTTTTTAATATTGCATTCACATTCATAATGTCAGTTAGGAGGCTAAAAATAAAACCTGTGGCTAGCTTCTGTTTTTGTATGCATGCATATTAATTTAATAATTTCCTTTTAATTATATTTAACACATATTAGAAATTTAGTAATTACAAAAGACCTTTAATTATCAACATTTATTATCCCTATAACTAACATATACTAAGCACCTACAGTCTACTAAATGCTGTACTCAGGATAAAAGGCATTAACCTTGCAATTCCCCTGTGACCGTAATAGAAGACAATCTACTTCTTCCAGAGAGAGAATGAAATTATACTTGCCTAACCTGACAAAGAGCCAGGAGATGAGTCAGAGATAAAACTTGGTTGTTTGAACCAGCAGACAGTTGGATAAACAAAGAATGGCTATAAAACTCTGCCATTTTAAGCACATCTGAATCTATTTGTCCATAAATATTTTTAATGCCTACATCAAATTCGTTTGTGGTGGCAAATCTTTCTTCTTCATAGGCATATCTGAATTGTGTAAACAGTCAAGTCATTTGAGAACAACTCTACAATAAAAACTTTGGCATCAAATAGAACAATACCATTTGGGATGAAAAAAAACCTATAAAATGATAGAATGAATTTTTTTCAGAGAAAGGGCCCATAAACTGACTTTGAAAACAGCTTCAAATGAAATGAAGACTGCCCAAAGCATTTGAACAATGGCAGCCTGAAGAGGACAAATGCAACTTCCAAGTCTAACATCTGATTTGGGCGGTAGAATGAAAAGGGTCTACACATGGCAAGCAGGGTAAGGCACTGGACTGGCACATCACCGATTGCAGTTCCAGTTCCAGACCTGGCAGCATGAATATCATACCACGCATGTGATTTCCAAAATCCCAGGAGGAGAATGGAGGAGAAAGGACTGCAGAATGTCCCTCTGGGCGGTGTGCAGGAGAGGTGATTTCTCACTTTCTCTCTCACTGCCTCTTTCTTTATTCAGCAAGTGCATGTGCCCTATGGAAAAAAAAACTAAAGAAGTCTACACTTAGGATTAAGACCTATTTCATATTTGAAGTCAAATCCTAGCACTGGTACTTATGCACTATGTGATCTGAGACAAATGAATCATTGGAGCCCGAGCTTCTTCATCTGTAAAATACAGGCAATATAGCTAAACTTGCAGATTTTTATGAGATGAAATAATATATTTGAATATATAAAATAAAGTGCCCATGATATGAACTTGGAACTGAGAGAGAAAAACCTCTCTCTCAGTGACATCCTGGGTAGCATCATATGGACACTTGTTGGTAGAACTAGAATGCAGATTAATAGTATTAAAACTACAATTACATTGTTTCATGCTTAAAAATAGGTAATAGTATGGTCAGTAAATATACTATATTCCTCATATAAACTATTTATAAGTGCTGCTGTTCTTTAGGAATGATACAATGTTCTGGGTATGCAGAAAGAAATGCAATTGAATCACAAGCAGCCCAGACTCTAGTAAAAGAGATAGACAACGTAGTAAGCTATAACATGAGTTGGGATGACACGTAATAGAAATTTTCCACAGTGCTATTGATGGAAACAGCAAATTATACCTGGAACAGAGGAGGAACAGGTAAAGATTGTAAAGAAAGAAACTGTGGCATTGGGTTTTGAAGGATATTTTGAGATTTACTAGAAGAAAGGAGGACAAATGATATTTGCTATTTTTCCAGCAGAAGAAACAACTGGCAAAGACACAAAGAAAAAAATCATTGCCTGTGTAAAACATTGTAGATGGCATATATAAAGCTTTGTGGCTTGTGAGAAAAATAAAAATTAATTTGGGATTATTCTATAAAAAATGATATCAAGTACCTAGAAATAAAATCTCACTTATATGGTCAAATCATTTTCATCTAGCCAAGATCATTCAATTGGGAAGGAATTGTTCTTTCTCAAGAGTTGTTGTTGGGAAATCTGCATATTCACACACAAAACAATGATGTTAGAACATTATCTAACACCATATATAGAAAATGAACCCAAATGGATCAAAAACCTAAACAAAAGAGGCAAACTTACACAATTCAGAAGAAAACACAGGCCAAAATCTTCATAACATTGGAATAGGCAATGACTTCTAGTATATAACACAAAAGGTACAGGCCACAAAATAAAAAATGGACAAACTGAACTTAAAGAGACTGAAAAATGTTTGTACATCAAAGGATGCAATCGACACAGTGAAAAGGCAACCTATAGAAAGAGCAAATATTTGCTAATTATATATCTGAAAACTGATTAATATTCAAAATTTAAGGACAGAATTACTCAAAAACAGGAAAACCAAATAACTCACCTTAAAAATTGACAAACGTGGGACCAGCAGTTAGTGGAATGGCTATGTCACTGGACTCCCATATAGTTGACAGTGATTCGAGTACTGGACCAGATGGATTAAACTCACACCGGATGCATGTGCGTGCGTGTCCAAGATCCCGAGAGGAGAATAGAGAAGATGGAGAAGATAGGATTGCAGCATGGCCATCCCTCCTAGGGGGTGATTTCTTACTTTCTGTCTCTCTGCCTCTCTGGTAAGCACATGCGCCCTATAGCAAAAAAACTTCTCCAAAAAAAAAAAAAAAAAGACAAAGTAGTTGAATAGACATTTCTCCAAAGAACATATATCAATATTCAATAAGCACTTTAAAAGACATTCAACATCACTAATTATTAGTGACGTTCAAACACCACAATGCAATATCACTTCAAACCTGTTAGAATGGCTACTATAAAAACTAACAAAATGGGAACCAGCAGTTAGTGTAATGGCTATGTCGCTGAACTCCCATGTAGTCGACCGCTGTTCGCGTCCTGGACCCGGTGGCTTAAAACTCACACTGGGCGCGTGTGCGTGCGTGCCCAAGATCCTGAGAGAAGAATGGAGGAGAAGGGATTGCGGCATGGCCATCCCCCCTGGGGGTGATTTCTTGCTTTCTGTCTGTCTCTCTCTGTCTGTCTGGCAAGTGCATGCACCCTATAACAAAAGCCTCTAAAAAAAAAAAAAACTAAACAAAATGGAAAGCAATAAATGCTGGTGAAGATATGGAGACATTGGTACCTGTGTACACGCTTGTTGGGAATTAAAATAACATACTTTTATGGAAAATAATTTGGTGGTACTTCAAAAAGTGAAAAATAGGGGGGCAATAGGTGGTGTATTGGTTAAGGTGCTGGACTCCATCATGGCCTACCACGTACCAGAGCCATGAAACTCATGCTGGGCACCTATGCATGCATGTCGAAAATCTCAAGAGGAGAATGGAGGAGAAGGACCTGCAGCATTGCCATCCCCTTTCGCACCCCCAGGGGGGTAATTTCTCACTTTCTCTCTGGAGAGTACATATGCTCTATAGCAAAACTGTCTAAAAAAAAAAAGTGAAAAATAGAATAATATTATGGTCCAGCAATTCCACCTTTGGGTATAAAACAAAAGCAGGGTGTCAAAGAGATATTGGCCAATGTTCGTAGCAACATTGTTCAAAACAGATAAAGTTTGGAAGCAACCCAAGGGTTTATCAATAGATAATTGGGTAAGCAATATGTGAGGCACACATAGAATGAAATATTACAATGAAATATTATTCATCCTTGAAAAAGAAGAAAATTGTGATGTGCTAAAGCATGGATAAAGCTTGAGGATATTGTGCTAAGTGAAATAAACCTGTTATAAAAGGAAAAATACTTCATGATTCCACATACAAGAAATACAAAGAGTAGTTAAAATCATAGAGAAAAATAAAAACAGCAGCTTCCAAGGGCTGGAAGGAGGACAGAATCGGGTTACTGTGGAATGGATATAGAGTTTTAGGTTTCCAGGTTTAAGAGTTTTAGAGATGGATAATGGTGGATGCATAATAATATGAACATACTTATACCAGTGAACTGTACACTTAAAAATGGTGAAGATGGTGGAACCAGCACTTAGCGTAATGGCTATGTCACTGGACTACCATGTAGTCGACTGCAGTTCAAGTCCTGGACCCGGTGGCTTAAACTCATGCAGGGCGCGTGTGCATGCATGCCCAAGATCCTGAGAGGAGAATGGAGGAGAAGGGATTGCGGCGTGGCCATCCCCCCAGGGGGGTGATTTCTCGCTTTCTGTCTCTCTGTCTCTGTCTGTCTTTCTGGCGAGCGCACACGCCCTATAGCAAAAATCTCTCCAAAAAAAGAAAAAAAAATGGTGAAGATGGTAAATATTCTATGTATTTTCTGACAATAAAGAAGGGAGAAATGTTTTTCAAGAAGGCTATATGACAAAATTCAAAATATGCCCTGGAGGAATAGGGAATAATCAACACAGTCAAGGCAAAAAAAAATGATATATACATGTAAACACATACGAGGGTACTTCAAAAAGTTTATGGCAAAAAATGGGATTTAAGTACTAATTTTAGAGCAAAAAGTTTTGTAATATATGCATATTTTTTCATAATACACATTTTGTATATATTTTAAGACCCCTCATATATGAATTATGGGTGTACATAAGGTCAGGTTTTATAAATATATTCATAATAAATGCATATATTTCCTGAGTAAATAATAATTATATTAAAAAAAACAATTTCATCCTAGAAAAGTCTCAAAGAACAAATTAAACAACTTTTCAGTAAATAATGCCTATATTTTTATGACAGTATTAAAATTTTGACCACATAATCTAGGAACTTTTGATAGGTGTTCTAAATGTGCAATAACATGCTATAACATTTTTAATTGCTTTGATGATTCTTTTTTTATCTCTGACTTTCCATAAGAACAGAGCTTAATGTCATATATGTATTATTTAAAAGTTAAAATTAAAACAGCTTGGGAGATGGGCACAGTGACTGTCATTAAAGGCAGAGGAAAAGGAGACACAATTTCTTTAAGTAAGTCAAATAATTCTCACTTCAGATGCTTTAAGTATCTACTTTTTACTTTCAAAAGGAGATAGGTTTTAGGGATTTTGCTGAAAATACTACTTACTCTCTTAGAATGTAGGGACTTTCAGGGAGTTCTATCTGGAAAAATGACTGAAAAATTGGTTGGAAAACATCAGAACTGTCAGTCTGAAAATGTTTAGCCAGTTTCAAGTTAAAAATGATTTATTAAAAGTTTTTTTGTTTTTTTTTTTTTTCATTTTAACCAGTTTAAATCTGTCAGAAGGTTTTGGAGTCTCCAGTGCTACACACCAGTTACTTCAAACCTAACTGTCTCCAGATGTCCCTATGATCATCTAATCAGACATCAAAAGCTGTATGGTGACAAGTACTCATGCTGCTTATGAGGATGCTGTATGTTTCCACAAGCGTAAAGCACACACGGTAGCTACTTTTAAAATGTGATTCATCTAAATCAGAGCTCTGTTTTAACGTACAGAGCCATTAAAAAAAAGAGGCTACCCTCTTGAGAAAGAAAACTCTTTTAAATATCTATACGATGTCAATCTATTACTATATTTTGAAAGCAGACACCAAAATGAAACTTGCACTTCAGAAGAATTTATATCATAAGGAACAAACTCCCTCACCAAGAGATTTCTGTGAATCACAGTATGCTCAAGAAAAATAAATAAATAAATAAATAAAAGTTTCCCTTTCCCTCTTAAAACCAACTGTCTTGCTTCTTCTCAAGGTGAGCTCTCATTAACCCTTACCTTTCATGACATCTTTTGGTACTAAATGTCTTCAAAATAAAAGGTCTATATGGAGGTTCAGAACATATGGAAGACACAATCTATATCCTTGACTTTCACTTTAAAGTAATGTGACTAATGGGGCTGGCAGATGGTGTGGTGGTTAAGGCCACAGGACTTAAACATGGCCTACCGCAGTTCAAATCCCGGATAGCGGCTTGCAATCTCACTTTCTCTTTCTCCTTTCTCACTCTCACTTTCTCTCTGTCCCTCTCTGGTCAAATTTAAAAAAAAAAAAAAGAAAAGAAATAGATTAAATTTAAACAAAAAAGTATTTTTATAAAAAAATGTGACTACTTAAACTTTACTTTACAAATGTAGGTGGTAGCTTTCCTGTAAATCATTTTTGAATATAGGGTCAGCAGATGACCTGGAGGTTGCTGCAGCTGGGTCCACATGGCCAACTGCATAGGTACAGTGCTGGACCAGTGACTTGAAAAACTGCTGGGTATGTATGTGTGCATGCCAAAAATTCCAAAAGGAGAATGAAGCAGAAAGGACTGCAGCATGGCCATACCTCACGGGTGTGCTTTCTCACTCCCCACTTCTGTCTCCAGTGAGTACACACACCCTGTAACACATACACACACACACACAAAGAATTGTGTACATTTGTATGCACATATGTATTTTTATGTTGTGATCTTTACATGCATTTTAAAAATATTTTTGATATGATTTACTTGACCAATAAAAACAGATTTTTGGTGTTTTGGGTAGAAAGATAACCTCATTGCATGAACATTTAAAAATACTCAAACATTGGGACCAGCAGTTAGCATAATGGCTATGTCACTGGACTCCCACGTAGTTGACCATGGTTCGTGTCCCGGACCTGGTGGCTTAAAACTCACGCTGGGCGTGTGTGTGTGCATGCCCAGGATCCCAAGAGGAGAATGGAGGAGAAGGGATTGCGGTGTGGCCATATCCCTTGGGGGGTGATTCTCGCTTTCTGTCTCTCTGTCTTTCTCTGTCTGTCTGGCGAGTGCACTTGCCCTATAGCAAAAACTTAAAAAAAAAAAAATACTCAAACATTAACATGAAATTTAAAGTTTAATTCATAACTAAACAAGTTAAAAATTCAAATTTAGAACCCTAAATTCACTACTTTTTAAGATTTATTTTATTTATTATGATTATTATTTTCACATGAATTTATCAGAAAGCTAGAAACAATGGAAGTGAGGAAGCAAGCTGACAAAGCCAGGACTCAAACCATGATATGCCACATAATAAGTTCAGTCCCTTAACCATCATGATACATGATTTCTCTTTCTCTCTCTCTCTGCCTGGTGAGTGCATGTATCCGACAGCAAAAGCCTCTCAAGAAAAGCTCTCTCTCTCCTTGACAATACCAAGAGATAATTAATATATTACACTAAGACAAAAAAGTCTAAAATTAAACTGTCTTGGGAGCAAAATAGTGTGTTAAAGAGAATTCACATAAACATATACATACACATACATCTTTACAAAATGAATGAAAATTGGTTAAAAATTGCTGAATTGAATTCATCTTGTTAATCTCAGAAAAAAGTTTTAATTGATAGCCTGTTATTTGCAAGGTACTGTGCCTGAGGCCTTGAAGACAGAAATGAACACAGTGGTCCATGCCTCTAAGGATTTCACAGTCTTATAAAACTGCAGGCATGTAAACAAGCAGCTATATTTTAGAGAGATAAGTACTAATAAAAGGTCCATGGCGGGGCTGGCAGGTGGGGTGGTTAAGGTGCTAGACCCCTACATGGCCAACCACAGTTTGTATCCTGGACCTGCTGGCATTCTCTGTATTTTCTCTCTCCCACTCTCTCTCAGTTTTTGGTTAGACCCAGGAACAATGAGGAGACACACACCTGAGCAGGGGAAACATTTCCCTGCTTCCTTGATTAGTCATGATACAGTCATTCAGAAAGTCCAAATGCGTTTCCCTGTCTTCTGTAAGATACGATTTGAAAGAACTCTGTATCAGAGTCAATTGGGCTTTAGGATTTTCCCTACCTGAACTTGATTCTTATAAGCATAAATGCTTCAGAAATTAAGCTGCCTAAACTTGCCAAACTAAGCAAACGTTTGGTCCCATGAAATACTGGATGGCAGCTTTATCTCTTAAAAACAAAGCCATATGAAAACCATCGTTGCAATGTGTCTCCAAGCTCTGGTCTTATCAGCACACAGCGTGAACAGCTGGAGTTACAAACACCAGGACTATTATTAAATCACTGTGACAAGGGGGAAAAAAAAGAAAAACCTTTTATAGGTTTCAGTATCTCTAAATAATGCAATTATATATTACATGCTATTTCTCCTTTCCCTTTGCTTTTCGGCATCCATCCCTCCTCATCGGAAGACAATGGAGAGAGCCTTCTCTCCACTGTACAGTGGTGAATGCAGTAATTATTTAGCTCTGGGGTTCCTAAAGCTACTTAAATATAGTTCTTTTTTTTAATCTAATTTGACTAGATAGGGACAGAGCGAGAGTGAGAGAGAGAGCGTGAGAAATGGAAAGTGAGAAATGAAGTCGACAGGTCCAGGACTTGAACCGAGGTTGGCCATATGGGAGTCTAGAGCCCTTAACTACCATGCCACCAGCCAGCTGGATACTTAAATATACTTCTAGTGCATAAAAAAAACATGATTTGGTCATTCAGAATGTTTTCTGAGTTTTATGTTGGGTTTTAACTATAACCTAAAACTGAAAGTTTTCTAACACATCAGAGGCAATCCATTGATTTTAATCCTAAAAGTTGATCTATTTAAGTTTATCTGTAATATTTCAATGATTTCTTTCATGGATCTGAGACAGTTTAATCTAGGAGCAACATAAACTATAATTTCAATATATAGGACATACAGGGAAAGGTATGTAGCTTACCAAGTGAAATTTCTCAAATCGATATTCTATCAAATTATGTACAGAACACAAAGAGAATGCTGCTATTCACTGAAATATTTTCTCTGCCACTTCGTTTGCTGACAGAATACCAAACCTTCAAAGAACACTGTATTTCCACTTCTCTGCTTAATCCAACTCTCTGGACAACTTGAAACACTTTCCATAGGGTGTCTTCACACAACCAGTGAACATCCTTTACTCCCAATCTGAGACTCGCTAACAATTGTGCTGTTACTGACTAAAGAGTTGATTTTGGCCTTTTAATACAGAAGGTCAAAAACTTCTATTTACCTTAAAATCTCAAATGTACATGCTATGTGTTGAATAGGAAAGGCAATAATATAATAAAACAATTGTAATTATTTTACACACATTTGCAGGGAGAGGGTGATAATTCTCTACTTCACAATCTCTATAATTCTTCTTACTCTGAGAATTGATGGCTTCCTAATACTATCTTATTACCCATCTAACCACTAAAACAATAGTTCTTGATCTTTTGGTCTCCTTTGAATTATTATTTTTTTTTTTTGAGAGATTTTTGCTGCAAGGCACATGCCCTCACCAGAGAGAGAGAGACAGAGACAGAAATTGAGAATTCACACCCTCCCAAGAGACAGAGACAGAAATTGACAATTCACACCATCCCACTGTAGGGATGGCCACACCATAATCCCTTCTCCTCCATTCTCATGTGGGTTTGTGAGCATGCACACACATGCACCCAACGTGAGTTTCAAGCAGCTGGGTCTAGGACTCAGACCACTGTTGGTCACGTACAAGTCCAATGATGTAACCACTATACCATCTGCAGGACCCCTTAAAACTCACACATACATACACACCCCATGCCATGACATTAAACTCCAGAGTTAGCAGATTCCCCAGCAACCTGCCCATGGACTTTCAATTTAACAATCTCAAATACTGCCAGCTTTAAAAAAAATATATAAATAACAAACATAGATAAATATTTTATATGTGTGTGTGTGTGTGTGTGTACATAGTCATTAGGAAAGTTATGACTTATTTTTTTATGTTTTTCTAGGCAAAAATTAATCATGACTTTCCTGATGACTTAATATATGTGACATGAACCTTTAAAAGACAGTACAATATTTTCTTTAGTTTGGTGATATAAGACAAATAACAGCTTTAGAATAAACAGCATCATTTACTATCTGAGAACAATCACACTATTTTAATTTTCAGGAATCCACTTCTTAATTTACTTGCCCTGCAGGATTAATTTGCTTTAGGGGTTAAATTTGAAACTATAAACAGTCATTAAAATACAAAACAGCCATAGTAGTTAACCGGATATTAAGGAAAAAAGTCACATCTGTTTTAGAGTTCTGTTCTAGCCACAAGTTTGGGAACATCAGTTTCAAGAACCTGGTTTATGGTATGCCCTTAAGCCAAAAACACCAGTTTATAATCAAGGAAAGAAGGTCAAACATCCCACATGCAGACTCACTCTCACTAAAATCAATGTCCTGTCCCCAGGATTCTCTATCTTTAATTCAAAAGCAGTCAGGAGATCTGAATTTGTAATTGTCATGGAAAATAAATAGCCATTTTTAATTGTTTATTAATAATTGTACTATTCTGATGACCAGGTAGATTTATAAAAAGAGGAAGGAAAACAAATTTCAGCGCTGTGTATCTGGTGGTACTCCAAATACCAAATACGAAGATGTGGTGATTTCTCATTATACACAGAATTTGAAGCTTGCAGAAAATTTGATTTTTCTAACATAAGTCCCTTTTGAAATTTCAACATGTCTGAAAGTGTACATCTTAAATATAGAATATTGATATATGTGCAGAAACTTCATGAGAAAATAAGTGCAACTTTTTCCAGTGTTTTGAAAACATGTATCTCTGAGCATCAGTGAAAAAACTTCCCTCTGGGACCAGCAGTTAGTGTAATGGCTATGTCGCTGGACTCCCACGTAGTTGACTGCAGTTCGCGTCTTGGACTCGGTGGCTTAAAAACTCATGCCAGGCGCATGTGTGTGCGTCCCCAAGATCCCAAGAGGAGAATGGAAGAGAAGGGATTGCGGCGTGGCCATCCCCCCTAGGGGGTGATTTTTCTCTCTGTCTGTCTGGCGAGTGCACGCGCCCTATAGCAAAAAACTCTCCAAAAAAAGAAAAAGAAAAAAAAAAAAACTTCCCTCTATGATAAGTCAAATGAAGTGCAACTAAAAATAACAAGTCATCAGCTGTGTATTTTTGTTTGTTTGTTTGTTTGTTTGTTTATCCACTGTGGTTTTAAAGGCATTATTTCAACATAATCAAATGTGTAAAGTATTTACCCTTACAGCTTCTTATGCTGTGGGTTATAAGTAAGTTTCATTTTTTGAGAACATTTGAATACAACCCACTTGGGGCCCTGCCATGTGTGAATTACTTACATGTGAACACTGTTTAAGAAATGGAGATTTTGATTGTTTCCCCTCAACTTGGATCTTGGACTTGAAATGCAACTGAACATGGTCTTTTAAGCAATTATTCTTCATGTTCGTTGCTACATGGCTACATTATCATACATTGCCCACATTTGTAATCACTTATCGAATCATAGGAATCAAATATATTACAACCAAAGTTACTGAGAAATAATGAGATGGAATTATGGACTCAGAGATAGCAAAGAATCTGAAGGCTCCAAGTCTCTTGGCCCAGGTCCTTGCCACGCAGAACTCTGCTGTAGAGTGCTCTGATATAAAAGTTGTGGTTTTATGTTCTCATGGTTTCTTTGAAAGACTACTTCTGAGAAAACAATGTAAGTGACTATAAAGCTACATGTAGGGTGCCATATAATTTATCATCCATGCAGGGACACCTCTGAGAGTTAGTGAGTACACTATTAATAATTATGCCAGAACCACAGCCATGAACTAGGACTGCCCTAGGAAAACCTAATCATGCTGCCACCCAAGAGATGATGTGGACTCAAAGATCTGTCCCCAAGGGTTTCACACCATTTCATTAACGCTATACCCAATTCTTATTTCTGTTGAGAGCTGCAGTGGCCAACAGAAACAGAAAAAACTGTTGTAATTTAAATTTTCTAGTAGTAGCCTTTTTTTCTTTTAAAAAAGAAAAAAAAAGGTGAAATGAATTTTAATAATATAATCAACTCAATATACCAACCATATTATTTCAATATGTAAGATAAAAATCAGCAGTGAGACCTTTTATATTATTTTCTTTATACTTTCGTGTTTTTTTTAAATCCAATGTGAACATCCTACTTAAAACATATCTCAGTTTGAATCAGACACATTCAGGTGCTTAATTGCCATGTGTGGCTAGTGGCCATCATATTGAAAAGACTAAATAGTCCACAAGTTTGCATAGGCAGGGATATATGAATAAAGTTACAACACACACACAAATGTATCTTTCTTCTAGGTAAGAATAGACACGCTCGCATGTCTTTACTTACTAACTTTTCCTATCATTTACACAATGAAGACATTAAACTAAACTAAAATTCCAGTATGTCTGAGCGTATATATCTTAACCAATAGATCATAATAAGTGCAACTCTTCCAACTTTTCAAAAACAAGTAATCTGAAGGTATCAACAAAAACATCATCCTTGCCTGGAGTGAGCCAGATCTCAGAGCAGATAAACATTTACCTGGTAGACCCTTTTGATAAAAGAGAGAATGGGTGAGTTATATCAATTATTAATTAATTAGAAAATTAGTTAATTGCTGTGAACTTCTGGTATTTTCCCTAGACATACATATATCTTGAACTCCTAAATCAAAGACATAGAATGAGCATTTTCTACATGCTTTGAGCCTGAGGTTTGTACTTCATCGTCTACCAAGAACATTCTGAGGAAAGGAGAAAATAAGTGTTTTCATTTTTACTATTGACACACAAGAACTCAGTCCATGTTTGATAATTTGGGAAAGGGTGAAGTAGAAGGATTTTGGGTGCCCGCATCTTCCTGAATTATAATATACGTCTTTCCTAGTTATAATCTATCTCCCTGCCCCATGCCCCAACTTGGTACTCACTGATGTCATACTTTGGTTAAGCAACTGAGTTTATCAGAAAGATAGTAATTGAATTTTCTCCAGAGAAAACAATAATGATATCATTTCAACTGGTCTAAGCACAGAGCCTAAATGATGGAAATATGAAAACAAATGCTGGTGGCTTTTGTGCATGCAATTATGGTAATATATTAATCAGATGCACTCTTTTTCAAGAATTATTTTAATTTTATTTATCACTATTATTTTTTAATTTTAACAGAGAAAGAAAGTGAGAGAGGAACAGAGAAAGAGAAAAAGGGAAAGTGAGAAAGCAAGCCACCAGGTCTAGGTCTTGAACTATGGTAAGTCATGTGGGAGTCAGGGGCCCCTACAACCATGCTGCCTGCCAAACCGAGAGATACACTCTTAGGGTATGTAGATATATGTAGATATTATGGAAATAACCAAAAGAGCCGGCAGGCAGTGTGGAAGTTAAGGGCAATAGACTCCCACATGACCCCCGTGGTTCAAGTCCCAGACCTGGTGGCTTGCTTTCTCACTTTCCCTCTCTCTCTCTCTGTCCCTCTCTGATCAAATTAAAATAAAAAAGTAAAGTTAAAATAAAATAATTCTTTAAAAAAATTACCAATAAATTGTAGTACTTCCCTTATATGTAGTTCTCTCATTTAGTAGTTCTTGTCCCTCAATCCAATATAATTAGGCCTAATATGGTCTGAATTAATGTGCATTTATAGAAAGCAAAATCAAACTTAAAGTAGAATGCACACACCTGATTTTTATTGTTTCATTAAATATATTTCCTTCAAAGAATAGTTATAAATAGGTGAGAAAAATATTGAAAAAATTATATCTAAAATAATTTCAAGACAATTCCTTCCTTGTTTAATAAATATGTCAAAATATTGCCACAAATTTATTAGTAGATGTCCATTAATTTGGTATAAAGACTCCATTACCTCATATACATTGATAATGGTTCTTAGGAATATTATACACCAAAGTGGAAGAATCTGTTTTTATGTTTGTGTGTACAACCACACATATACATACAAGCACACACACATATAATGATTGTTTTTAACTTGTTATAGTGAGACTTGAAGAGTCTTGCTTTTAGGAAACTTTTTAATATGGTTATTACTGTAGATCACATACTACAATAATATATGGACTATTAATAAACAGACGGATGATCCATATATATAGCTTTTCAAAGCAGCTAAAGATTTAGCAAAAAGATGTCACACTCCTATATGGTAGAAGAATATTGTCTTTACAAAATTATTCTCTACTTAATCCATTAGTTATAACAGTTATAAGTACATATCTGGTTATAAGCACTTTGGGTATATATATTAATTTTTCTTCCATTTGAATGCTGAGATCCTAAAATCCAAACTGGCAATATGTATCTATGATATTAGGAGACTGAAACTCTATTACTATTCACCATGGTATGACTTTGCAAAACATTGTGTCAATATACCAAAAATACATAAAGTATATCCTTGAGCATTACGAAGCTGAAGCACATAGGTGTCAGTTAAAAGAGTAGATTTTAGGGACCAGTAGGTAGCATGGTGGTTAAGGATCTGGATTTCTATATGGCTGACTGTGTGGTTCAAGGTCCAGACTTGGTGACTTAAAAGTCATGCCAGGTGCATGTGCATGCATGCCCAAAATCCCAAGAGGAGAATGGAGGAGAAGGAATTGTGGGCATGGCCATCTCCCCGGGGAAGGCGAGGTGATTTCTCACTTTCCTATTCTCTGCCTTTTAAAACTTTTAAAAAGAGCTATTTCTTAAAAATAAAACCAAAAAAATGATGTAGACTTCAGATCCAGACTGACTGAATTAAGTAACTATCTCTGCTACATACTATGTGACCTTAACCAAATTATTAATACTGAGCCTCCCTTGGCCTCAATTTTATTATCAGTAAAATGGAGATGAAAACTTCCACTTACCTTCATGTGGAAGTTTAGATGACAACTTAAAACCGTGTTACACACGTAATTGCTGCTAATACATGATGGCTATTACTATCATTATATAATAGCAATAGCTCATACTAGCTGTTATACCTATTATAACTAATACCATATACTCCATCAAAGATCTCTATCTAATTATCGACTTAGTGAAGACTAAAATCTGTCTATGGTTAAGGCACTTCGATTTTTCATTAGAAATGCAAACAGCAGGATACCTACAGAAACAACAGGTTTCAGACTCTGGCCACCAGGGTGTGACGCGGTTGGCTGGGTGTCAGCAGGCAGCCCTGGCACTGGGTCACTGCTTCTCCTCACCAGCAGTGGAGTGCCTGCAGGACAAAATAAGAGGTGAGAGGTTAAAAGCACCCTGCTGGGGAGAGTGTATGGCATAATGCACTTTAATTAAAAAGGTTTACAACAAGCTCTTGTGTAAAAACATTCTATTTCCAAGGATGCTTGTAAATTACTCTATTTAATGATCTTTGTTATCTATTTATAATAGAATGACCAAGGAAACAAAATCTTTCAACTCTCATCTTTCCCCATTTAACTTTCAAAACAAGCCACTGCATTTAACAGAAACTGGTAGGCAATGCAAAAGTTGACAGTGTGCAATCTAAAAAGTGATCTAGAAAATATGTCAGTATTAAAAAAATGGTTTTCTAGGAGATAAATGAAGAAGTTCCCACAGTCAGTCTAATTTGCTATTCAGTAGAGTTAGAAGTGTAGTTATTACTGCCATTTTGTGCTTCCCAAATCTTTCAAATAATGATACCTACTGAAATGAATTATTTGTTGTGGTTATAGCATTAACGTCTACTTAAGTACAAAAAGAGATTAGTTCCATTCTCTTCCTTTTCTCCAAGAGTAGATAAAACTGATAAAGAAAATAAGTTAGTTTTTCTAAAAATATATCCTGATTTCTTTTTAATTTAATAGAAGCTTCCACTATTAAATATTTGAGTCAGTTATTAAATTCTGAAAAAAGATCATACTATTAGGAGCTCAAATGAAATTCAACCTTAGCAGAGCCAGCGGCCTAACTATTCTGACTGCAATTAGACTTAAAACAATTTGTTTTATACAAAGATAGCCACTGTAGAGAAAAATTGCAAAAAAAAAAAAAACCTCCTTGTGGTTTAAATATCACTCTCATATAACAATTAACTTTTTATTTCTGTACATTTGGGAAAAGAATGGAGAACAGTTGAAATGCAGTTTCCCATTGTCAATATTCTGAAAAATAACTCCAAACCTCTTAAGCTATTGCAATTTAAAGAAATATTTTTATTCGTTTTGCAAGTTATCCTCAAATTTAATTTTTCTATGTGCTTCAAAATTTTTATTCTACACAAAACAGAATGGTTAGTATTTCTTATCCTGGTCTATGAAGAAGATGATTTCTTTGTTCATTTTATACTTAGTCACATTTAATTGTTCTACATCTCCATAGTCCACAATATGGTTTTTCAAAGTATGTATATACTGGAAACAATCTAACTGGCCAAGAATTGATGACTGGATTGAAAAAACATGGCACATATACATTGTGGAATATTACTACTCAGTGTAAGGAATGACTCTGTCATTTGATAGAAAGTGAATGAATACAGAAGATAATTTTTAAAAAGTAACTTCATGAAAAAGTTAACATGCTAGTTAGAATACAGACACTCTGCCAAAAGGATAAAGTGCAAATTTATATCCCTTTATTTCTTCTTTATTAATAGATTCATCACTAAATTATTCCCTGCCTCTCTATTTTCATCTCAAAAATTTCTCAAGCAACTGACTTACTGATAATTGTATGACTGGCAACTGTTCTCTGAATGTAATATTCTTTTAAAAAATAAGAACAGAAGCAAGAAAAAGCATCATTGATACTTAAGGAAAAAGTACACACCCATATTTTTCTTCTCCCTCAGAGGGTGTGAAGACTAAATTCCTTTCAGATTACATCCTTCAATTACCAGTAACATGATATAAACGATCAGTCTAAACATAATATCCTCAGAAGCAATCCATTATCTTTAATTTTATTTTTAGAGGTTTTTGCCAGACAGAGAGAGAGAGAGAGAGACAGAGAGACAGAAAGCGAGAAATCACTCCCCGGGGTGGGGAGGTGGCCACACCGCAATCCCTTCTCCTCCATTCTCCTCTCAGGATCTGGGGCACCCACGCACATGCGCCTGGCATGAGTTTAAGCCACCAGGTCTGGGATGCAAACCGCCCAGCATGAGTTTAAGCCACCGGGTCTGGGACGCGAACCGCGGTCAACTATGTACATAGCCATTACGCTAACTGCTGGTCCCCGCAATCCATTATCTTTAAAATTAAGAAAAAAATGGACAAACTCCATGGAACTGGTTTGTTTTCAAGAACTTAACTAAGCTCTTATGATACAAATCAATAATGTCGAATTAGAGAAAACAAACAAAAAAAACAAGTAAAATCACCATGGATCACTAACAAATTATCTGTGTCAAAAATAAATAAATAATTGAGTATATTCTCTCTCTCTCTTTCTCTCTCTGTCTATCTGTCTGTCTGTCTGTCTCTCTCTCTCTCTCTCTCTCACACACACACACACACACACACACAGTCTTCAAAAAGTCCATGGAAAATGTGTATTATGAAAAGAACTATGTATGGTTTTAAAAATATTTTTCATAGTATTTTTCCACAAAATTTATGAAGTCTTCTCACATGCATAGAAAAAGAGCCTTCTTGTACATGTATATATACAGAATACAGGTGTGTGTGAGAGAGAGAATGATTATTTTTTCAAAGGTAATACATACATTTTTTCTTAAAGAAGACCCAGTAGATAGTTTAGTTTTAAGGACACATGCCCATGACTCCTCACTTATTATCAGTATCTACTGTTTTACAGACAAAATGTTAAAACATTTAAGATAATTTTTTTAATAATATATTTTCAGGCCTGTATATTCAATCGATATGTTATTGTAGTGTGTTTTACAGAAGGTGAGGGCTCAAGATTGTACCAGGGTACCAGCTATTTGGAACATTAAAAACAAACTTTAACATGGCTACATCTTGGTTGAACATACTCTCAGCTCATCAGAAATGAGTTTTCTTTTTCTCTACTTCTCTGCATGCCACACTTGAATGTCTCCTGTTGAGTCACCTTCTAATTTTTCTTTGGCTGTCTTCATGTGTTAATAACAAGTGCAAATCATCCCATATTGGAATTAATAATGAGCATCTTTAAATATGAACTGTTATCTCAGAGAGTTTTAAACAACCTTTCTTAGAATTAATTTTTAAATTGCTGAACTTCATTTGAAGATGGCTGTCAGGAAAAGACAGTTACGACTTAAACACAAAGGAGGATATGGCCTAGCATACAACAGAAGGTCAATAATTAGAGGTATAAAAGTCAATTTGGGCAAGTCCTTCTATACACAGTAGAGTAAGGGCTGGCCTCATAGCTCAGTGGTTAAGTTCTCTGTACTGAGAGTTAGATCTCACATGGCGGACAGCAGTCCCAATCCTGGTCTGGCAGCTTGAAAATCATGACTGTGGCATGACCACATCTTGTGTGTGTAAATGTGAGTGTGAGGTGTGTGTGTGGGGGGGTGCTTGTTCTCTCTTGCATAGTCAGGCAATTTAAAAAACAAAAACCAAAGGTATAGCAGAGAAAAAGTCAGTCACATTTTGCAATCAAAGGTAACTTAAATGAAAGGGAGATAACTCCACCTGGTTTTATGGAACATCTTTGGGGGCGGGGGGAGGAACTAAATGAAACATTAACTTGTGTACTGAAGGAGGTTATAACCTAAGAGCAGAGACTTCACACTGTTGTCATTGCCAGCATGCTGGGAAGACCATCGCTTGTAGTCAAACAGACTGAGCTTCACCTTTGCTTGCTCTGTGACTTTAGACTTGGATTGTTCTCTGACAGTCTCATCCTTTGAAACCAGGTGACAATTGCTCATCAAAGAACTGATGAGAAACAGAAATAAAACAAGGCTCACATTGTACATGGCACTATCTGGCAGTGAATTTCATGCAGACGACCCGCCCACCCACTCCCCCACCCCAATAAAAAGGAGAGAGAGCACTATTGTGAGCTGCGTTATCCTATCAGCTCAGACACCTGAATTCCTGAAAGTCAAATTAACTTTCCTGGAATAATACGTAAGTTAAAATAGTAAAAGCTACTTCTATGTTAGACCAGCTATAATCTTACAATAGAAGTCAAATAGAAGCTTTTAAGGAAAAATAAATAACAATGCGGTGGGAAGAAAGTTCAAAAGATA
>NW_006159536.1:3718297-3724847 GCF_000334495.1 Tupaia belangeri chinensis
TGTTGATGTGCTTGATTGAGTCAATGCACAGTGTATTTTGGATGGAAAATTCATATGTGTGTTGTGATGAGAAAAAAAAATTTATAATAAAAAACAAAGTATAAAAAAAAAAGAAAGTAATATTAATTTTATTGTAGAAAACAAGCATCCATTTTAATGTTAAAATGTTTTAATAGCTATTTGTCATTCCATAAAGCTAGACATACTAAATAAATTATGTTTTAAATTGTTATGATCATCTTTAAAAATATCTTGAAATAGTGATGTCACAAGGTATTAAATATCAGATATAGAAATTACGAGATAAAATGTAAAATTAACAAAGACAAACAATTTTTTAAAATGTTCTTCCCATTAGAAATAAAGTCTTTAGGACATTAATTTTCATCTAAAAGAAAAAGATAGGGGGAAATGGTTATTCATTAGTATTTTTAAATTAATTTTGAAAAGACACTATTAGATTTTAGAGGCAAATTTTTCAGTTCAGTTCAAAGAACAAGAGGTACTCCTTATAATCATGGTTTCAAAGCCACTGGAACAAAGTTCAAATAAAATAAGACATTTTAAGTTCTTTATACAATGAAGGTTTATATAACCACATGATGTTTCCTACTCTGTTACATTAAGTCTCCAGTATGTGTCAGGGCATACATAAGGGAGGCAATGATAATATTACGATGATCAGCCATGATGCTTACTCTCAGCTGAGCTTTTAGAGAAAGCAATGTGAAGATGAAAAACATGTCATTATACTTCAGTGTACATACAAGTAGGTGCCAGTACATTGCTCCAGATTAGTGGAGAACCCATACCGATAAGCAGACACTGTAGTTTGGCTCAAGACCCCGCTTTATTTAGCAGACACACCAAAACTCAGTGGAGAACAGAGACAGCTGCTTGGCGCAGTAGCAGAAAAATCTGAGTGAGCAGCTACTGATGGCTATCATCAGATAGGGTCTTGCCATATCAGGAAAACCTCCATTCTTACAAGATCACTGCCAATGTATACTCAGGGCTTATTCTACACTCAGAAAAAAGCTGAACACACACTGTGTGTGTGTGTGTGTGTGTGTGTGTGTGTATGTGTGTGTATAGATAGATGATTGACAGACTGATAGATAATTAGATAGATAGATAGATAGATAGATAGATAGATAGAAAGATAAATAGATAGATTAGTTAGATTCTCCTAGGCTTTGAGACAGTTAGCATTGGTCAATCCATACCCTTACAGGATGAGAAAGTGAAATCACTTCCCAAGTGTCTGTGAATGATCGTGTAACTTTCAATTTTCAAGCAATTGCTGTTTTATTGATGGTGAAATTGATGATCAAAGAAGTAGTTTTCCAATACCCTCCTCCCCCTGTAAATGTTACTAAGGCAGCATAGAGCAGGTTTACCTAATTCAGATGGAGGAAAAGGGTTTTGAAGAGGCAGTAATTAGTTAAAGGTTCAAATTGTAGATAGATAGATAGATAGATAGATAGATAGATAGATAGATAGATAGATAGATAGATAGATAGATAGATAGATAGATAGATAGATAGATAGATAGATAGATAGATAGATAGATAGATAGATAGATAGATAGATAGATAGATAGATAGATAGATAGATAGATAGATAGATAATTAGATAGATAGATAGATAGATAGATAGATAGATAGATAGAAAGATAAATAGATAGATTAGTTAGATTCTCCTAGGCTTTGAGACAGTTAGCATTGGTCAATCCATACCCTTACAGGATGAGAAAGTGAAATCACTTCCCAAGTGTCTGTGAATGATCGTGTAACTTTCAATTTTCAAGCAATTGCTGTTTTATTGATGGTGAAATTGATGATCAAAGAAGTAGTTTTCCAATACCCTCCTCCCCCTGTAAATGTTACTAAGGCAGCATAGAGCAGGTTTACCTAATTCAGATGGAGGAAAAGGGTTTTGAAGAGGCAGTAATTAGTTAAAGGTTCAAATTGAAACACCTATGAATCATGTAAAATATATGTAAAGGCCAACACAAATGTTAAGCATTATGTATATAAGTTTCTGTTTCTTTGTTATAAATAACATATGGACACAAACACACAACTATATGGATTTTTTCCATATTGGGAAGCTGCATTTAGGATGGTGTTGGTTTAAATGACAGGTGATGTTATTTAAAGTCATGTGTGGAGGGTTTTGAAGGACTGACAATTATAGAGATTGAAACTGAGGTCCTGAAGATCTTTACCATATGATGCAGAAAGCAGAGAAAATAAATAACTGTTTGAGCATGAGCTCCACCTCAGAAATCACAAAGACACATGTTCTAAATTGTACGGTCAGTAGCAACAGGGATTTATTTATTTAAAGATGGTTAATGATTCTTCTGAGCGAAACCAGAAGGCCAGATTGTCACCAATGCTGGTGTCATTTCATTGTAGAGTGATTGACACAAGGAGAACTCTAGGAGGGGGCACAGTGAAAGTGCCAACAAGACCTTCTGTAAGGACTAGTGGGCCTTGAGCCCCAGAGAAGCTGGAAAAGCAATACAATAAAGGTCAATAGGGTGTCAGTCATCAACAGCAAAAATAGAGAGCTGTAGTGGAGGAGAACATGGTAGAATTTAGCAACTGACTACATACACAAAACAAGTAAGAAAGGGTGTAAAAGAGACACCTAAAATCACTCTTATATTTTTTTGCTTGGGAAAGAGCAATAGGAAGTTTTGGCAATTGCTATGATTTGTTTCAGAGAAAACATAAATCTTGGCATCAGCCCACTGAGTGTTAGAATGATTTGCTTTTAATGTAAAATGTCTTTTTATGCATGAGAAACTGAAGACTAGATTTTCAATCAGGCATTCATAAAGATGAATATGAAGGTGATATTGAAAATTACACTGGCTTCCAGAATGACTAGACACAAAGATGAGGTGAACAAAGAAAAAGAGGAAGAATCAGTATAGATCTTTTAATGGCATCACGTGCAAAATAATGAGAGAGCCAGGAGGGTATCTAGAATGATGAGTGTTTCACAAAGCCACAGAGGAGGGTCTAGAGGACAAGGTAAAGTGGGAGGATAGAACAAGGAACTGGGATTAACACCATCATGTGCAAAGAAGCATAAGGGCTGGTCTTTTTAAAGTCTCAGTTCTCCTTTGCTCTAAGGGATTCCTTTGGTGCTGCTGAATTATCAAGTCTCTAAAATGCTTAGAAACTTGGAAGAAAAAAAAAATGTCCTATCAGTGCTGCTCAGGCTTGGGATAACAAGATAAATATGAATAGGAGGAAAGACTCTAAACTCAAATGCTTCTAAATTGGTAAATTTTTCTGTTGATGGTGGAAGTAAGTTGCAGATGGCTAAAATTTTCATGAATTTAAAGAGAAATAAATACAAAAAAATATACTCTATCAGGTAATCAATATTAATAAGTGAAGAAAGACAGCACAGACTACATCTTGATTTCATAAGCTTGTTTCCTTAATAGATGTGCAAGAGTCAGCACCTAGAAAAATATCTTTTGATGGTTTTGAACTTTAACACTTGTTGAGTGATTTTGACATTAAAATATGGGTATGTCCTCCAGAGACCTGGTGCAAAGAGATGTGGGTCAGGAAATCTACCTTCTATTGTTGGTTTAAAGCACTGTTACTTCAAGGAAACTGCTTCACCTCAAAGTCCAACCTTTGCCTACTGGCTAAATGAACATGCTGGCGGAGCTAAACCAAAGTCCCATTCAAGATCCATGAAGAGATAGTTCTATGATTTATATAGCCATAAGGAAATGGAAGTCCAGGGAAATTAAATTTCAAAGTCTTTTGTACTTGATTTTGAATCCAGTTTTATTCACCTGACACTTTTCTGTTGTGGGGTCACATTCTCTATGTGGATGAGTAGATACAAGTAAGGGGACTGCTATCACTTCAATGAGGCAGCCATTTTTTTTTTTTTAAATCAAAAGAGTCCAGCAAAAATAAAGATTTTAAAAGAAAGATAAAAGAGAAGGGTGTTGGAAATTTAGCAGCTAAAAGGCAAACACTATCTCATAGTCACATGGAATATCTGGCAAGTTACTCGGTCAAGGCATGCTAACTCCTCTCCATGAGCTCGTGGTCTCTCTTGCAGATGATTTACATGCTTTACCAATGTTCCTATTATTCTTGTCTATACTTCAATAAAATAAGACCACTGAAAGTGGTACATCATTTATTTTGCAGACAGTTAGGTTTCTTTTTGTATGGATTTTAGAGAAGTCATACAGGACTTTTCAACTGATGCCTAACAAACTCCATAGCAATGAAATCTGGAGATGCAGAGAGTGGCACAATTTATGGCATAGAACTGAGAAGAGATCATGTTCACTGCAGGAGTGTTTGACCTGGTTTGGTGCCTGGCCCGTGATGAGTGAAGCAGCTGTGCCATGTTTTCAGACACTGTGATGGAGAAACCACACCAGAGAAACCAAGTCAAATTTTAGCAATCCCAAACCTTTAGTCTTAAATGTCACTCCATTAGGAAAGAGAGTCCCAGGATTGTCATAAAATGAGCAAAGAAATTCAAGTTGACTAACATTTAGTATCATTTTTCTTTCATTTCAGATTGTAGAAACTATGCTTGTTCAACACACAGCTGGACAATGCAAGCAATTCACAGAATAGTCAGTGGCTACACAATAGTTAAGAACGAGCATATACATGATAAAGCATCTTTTAGTATTTGGAAAGCTGCTTAAACTAGAGTGCCACTGCTATAAAAACAAGTGAAGGAGTTTTTAGCTGAGTTATATTGAGATTTACCTTTCTCTGAAGATAGTTTTGCCTTCAACTTAAAAGTTTATTGTTGCTGCATTTGTAAGGATATACACTTTTTCTCCTATTGAAGTTTTTACATATTATCCAGTTAATGTATACACATCTATAATTTTAAAAAAGTGTTTAAACTACTTTAAAATATCAATTTACTCATAAGGGTAGTTAATGCAAAGTCGTAGACTTGCACTAGATCCCAAGTGTTAATATTAAGGAAAAGCGACAGGAGTTTAGTATAAACAAAGGTCCTATTTTGTTGTTTTTGTTTTTGTTTTTTTTGAGAGAGAGGTTTTTGCTATAGGGCGCATGAACTCACCAGAAAGACAGAGAGAGAGAGACAGAAAGCAATAAATCACCCTCCCCCGCCCCCCTAGGGTGGATGACCACACTGCAAATCCTTCTTCGTCATTCTCTTCTCTGGATCTTGGGCATGCACGCACACATGCCTGGTGTGAGTTTAAGCTACCGAGTTCGGGACTTGAATCGTGGTCAACTACATGGAAGTCCAATGACATAGCCATTATGCCAACTGCTGGTACCATGGTCTTTGAAAGGCATATACACTTAAAAGGAAATAAAGTATCAAAAAACTTAAGTACAGATATAAATTAATATACCTAAATAAAATTGGGGACTGACAGGTGGCATGGTGGTTACGGCACCAACTCCCACTGTTCAAGTCTTGGATCTGGCGACTTGCTTTGCCTCTCTCTTTCTCTTTCTGGTCAAATTGAGTAATAATAATAACAAAACCAAATTAATTTAAATAAATAATTATCAAATACATACATACATACATTAAAATCTCCTAAATCACAGAAATAAGGAAAAGGAATTTCACATGTGCATGTCAACCTCAATTCTTTCTGGGATTCAAAGACCTCAATGGTTTTCCTCAACCCACCTTTCTAAACACATTTTTTAAAAAAGTTTATTCATTTATTCTATCAGTAAGAGAGATTGAGAGTGAGAGAAAGAGACAGTAATATAGCACTTCAGAGTCTTAATGTTGCAATCCATCCCCTAGCTTCAGCCTAACCAGATGACTGGGACTTACATCCTTCATACTCCATAGAGGCCTGCAGATTTGAACCTCACCCTTCCCATGTGTAACTGCCTGAGCACTGCATTTTATAGCTATGCCATTGTCAGCCCCTCTGATTATATCTGGTGCTGCATTCTCTGCATGTGATATATACTGCCTGCCACTGCCTAAAAATGCCTTGCATCATCTAACCTCAAAACTCTCATTCTGGGGACCAGCGGTTAGCATAATGGCTATGTCGCTGGACTCCCACGTAGTCGACGGTGGTTTGGGTCCCGGACCTGGCGGCTTAAACTCACACTGGGCACGTGTGTGCATGCCCAAGGTCCCAAGAGGAGAATGGAGGAGAAGGGATTGCGGCGTGGCCATCCCCCTTGGGGGGTGATTTCTCGCTTTCTATCTCTCTCTCTCTCTCTCTGTCTTTCTGGAGAGCGCACGCACCCTATAGTGAAAACCTCTCTGGAAAAAAAAAAAAAACGCTAGGTGCATGCCTGCATGACTAGAATCCTGATGTGAACTGTGGCATGACCAGGTTCATTGGGGGTGTTTTCTCTCTCTCTCTCTCTCTCTGCCTTCTCTCTCTCTCTCTCTGGTATACCACTATTTAAATATGCAGCCTAAGGAGTCAGCAGGTGTGGTGGTTAAAGGTGCTGGACTCCCACATGGCCAACCATGGTTCAAGTCTTACTTTCCCTCTCTCTCTCTGGTCAAATTT
>NW_006159536.1:3725074-3727209 GCF_000334495.1 Tupaia belangeri chinensis
TGCTGCGCACCCTCACCTTAATGAAAACACCCCCAAAAAAAAAAAAAAAAAAAAAAAACCTCTCATTCTGTAATATTACAACTGGTTGTATTCTGTCCCATTTTTAAGGTCTATTCCCAAAAGTTAAAAGAATCTATACTCTTTGTAATTCCCAGATGCAGATTTACTATAAAGCTAATGAAGCCTAACTTCATGAGCTCTCTTTTGCATGAGGCCTTACATATCTCGGAGGGGACCACAGCAATATGATGATAAGAATAACACATATAATTTTTAAAAATTTGCCTAAATAAAATATTTTAATTGTAACTGGTTAGCTCTATTAAATCATTCAACTCTAATGTCCCCTCAACCATGTCCTTCTGTTGGATGACAATAGAGTAGCCAAGAGAATTTCTGGGATCCAATTAAAAGGAAATTAGGGGATCAGCAGGTGGCATAATGGTTATGTCACTGGACTCTCACATGGTTGACTGCAGTTTGAGTCCCAGACCCAGTGACTTCAAATTCATGCCAGTCGTGTGTGCATGCATGCCCCAACTCCTGAGAGGAGACTGGAGGAGAAGAGATGGTGAAGTGGCCATCTCCCCTGGGGGGAGGATTGCTCTCTTTCTGTCTCTCTGTCTTTCTCTGTCTCTCTGGTGATCGCACACACCCTATAGCAAAAATCTCTCTTAAAAATAAAAAAAGAAAAAATGGAGACATAGTTCATTTGAATATATTGAACTATTTTGTATGGTTCACAGATACTTCTATATATAGGTAGATTATTGCCGGTCATCCTGGGCGGTAATTTAGAAATATTCCTATCACCCACTGTGTCAGTTCACTCATTTTATGGGTGATAAAATGACATGACTGTGCTCTTTTGGCATCCCATACTGAAAGTACGTAAGTACTGGAAGATAAACAAGACATTTGAAATGCATAAAACCAGACTAGTTCACAAAGTTATTTCACTTACCAGATGTACAACATTGTAAGCCAGAAAATTCATTTCTCATTGACACTTGGACAAATGAGAGATTTTCTCATATCCACAAAATACTGAAACTACAAACCTATTGCATTTCATGGATTACAAGTATGTATGTGTGAAGTCCCATGTTACACGTCCCAAATATTATTAAACAGAAATAATTTTGACTACTCATGTTGGAGTGAAGATCAAATTATCTACTTATTTAATCTATTTAAAAACTGCATTTCATATGAAGAGGCAATTAAAGCATAGTTAGTCAAGAACTATTAAGAAAAAAGTATAATACTGAGATACTTTCAGATGTTAACATAGCAACAAATAATAAAATACTGTTTTTCAGATACAATGAAAACCATCTCTAGCATATTAGCTTTATTAAGCTTATAAATTGTGTTTTTTTCTCATTATAAATAAGGATATATATATACATATATACATATATATATGTATATATACGTGTGTGTGTATGTGTGTGTATAAATATATATGTACAATTATCCGTAAATTATTTCAGGTTTCTAAAATTTTTTGTTTCCTAAATATCAATCTACCCACATGGTGTACATTTATAGCTCTATAAAAGTGGATCTTTTACGAGTATGTTACATTGTGTTTTGTCTTAAGTATAAATATATATTTTTCTTGTCTCCTTTTAAGTTAGTGATGTAACAAATACTTCCCAAATGCCTACGATATGCCAGCACTCTAGATACATCAGCACACAACACACAAAGGTTGTGCTCTTGAAGAATTTGTGTGTTGTTGGGGGAAGACAGAAAATAAAAAAACAGATAAATATATATGGACACTTAAGATCAGGATAAAACAAGTTATTAAACAAGAATGTGAAGAAGACAGTGATAGAGGGTAGTAAGTCAGGATGATAATGTAAACTTGTTGGGACCAGCAGTTAGCATAATGCCTATGTTGCTGAACTCCCATGTAGTCGAATGTGGTTCGAGTCCCAGACCTGGTGGCTTAAACTCACGCTGGGCACCTGTGCATACATGCCCAAGATCCCGAGAGGAGAATGGAGGAGAAGGGATTGCGATGTGGCCATCCCCCTGGGTGGTGATTTCTCGCTTTCTATCTCTCTGTCTCTCTCTGTCTTTCCAGCAAGTGCATGCACCCTATAGCAAAAATCTCTCAAAAA
>NW_006159536.1:3727633-3727873 GCF_000334495.1 Tupaia belangeri chinensis
AAAAAAAAAAAAAAAAACTTGTTAATAGCAAGCAACTCATCCTTAGTCAATTACATGGGAGCCACGAAAGAGTGGGAACTTAACAGATACAAGCTGCATTGAACTGAAAAGAGCTCCAAGCACAAAGATCAACCTCTAAATCTAGAATTATCTGAATTCTGAAATGTCCCAGACAGGAAATTGTTTGAGTCATGAAAGGGGTCTATGCCCCCGGTATGTAAATAAATCACTACTGTCAGG
>NW_006159536.1:3727904-3784752 GCF_000334495.1 Tupaia belangeri chinensis
CTTTCCTTCAGCATCAACATTTATTTTAAAACAAACACTATTCACACTAATGTAGCATATGTTATCACCCTTGCAACTTAATGATAAATGAGCATAAAAGTGACATCAACACCATTGCTAAACAATTCCAGTAGGGCTCTGAAATATCGACTACAATCTTGTCAATTATCATACTTTATGAAAGACTCATCAGTTGATCTTTTACTTCGAGTAAAAGAAAGGAGATCCTAGATAAGGATCTTAGATCCTAGATATTTATGAGGTTAATCTATATTCATAAGATTTATGGCAACCCATGGAACAGCTAAAAGGATAATAGTTGAATTTACCCGAAATGATGCTTTGGCAGAGTTGAATTTTAAACACAATCTTGAAATGCAGAAGATCTATGAAATGATATATTGGGGTAAAATGATGATTGAAATATTTATAGTAGGCAAACTGACATGTGATTTTTGAGGCTTGAGACAGACATTCATGCATGGACACTGATAAGATTTGTGTGGTCAAGAACTAGGCATGAACTAAGTGGCAATAGGAGCAGAGTAAGAATAAGAAATCTGGGTAGAAGAACATTCCTAGAAGGTCTTAAAATTAGGGAGTTTAAATTTAATCTAATTAAAATAGTCGTCAGGCTATTCAAGATAGACCATCTATAGCAGTTTTTCAAATATTGTGGAATTGGTTATAATACATTTAGAAAGACATTTGTAGCTTATGAAGATTTGAAATATCTTGACTAAGAGAATAAGTAGAGCTTTTCTCCCATGGTTTCTCTAGTACTTCCCTGGTACAAAATCATAAAGATAATCTTTCTATGTGTCCAGTGGTGCAGGTGTGGATTTGGGATGATTGTTTGAGGTGGTGTGGAACACAACTGGGATGGTTCACTAGGGCTGTGATATTGGTCTCTACTAAATGTTTATGGAACCATCCCTTTTCTTCTACATGTTAGGCCCCAGAGCCAGTAAGTTGAGAACAGCTTCTCAAAGAATACCTCGCTAGCTCTTTGCAAGAAGAGAGAGAGAAATAAGCAATGCCTTCAGGCCACTGAGTTGCAGTTGCAGACTATTACTGGCAACATCAAAGTATTAAATTCAAATCACCAACTCATCCTTGGTCAATCAAATGGGAGCCCCAAAAGAGTGGGCTCTTTAAAGAGATTTTTTTTGGAAAAATAAGTTTATATCACGTTTTTTATATAAACTCTTGATAAATGAGAAACACCCACAAGTCAATTTAAGGCATCCTGGTGACAAATCTAAGTGATAAATCAGCTGCATTTGAAATATTTGATCATTACATTTTATTTGATTGTTTTCTCCCTGGCAGGACTGGAAGAAATGGTAGATTATGGAGCCACTGTTCTTTTTAAGGAATACTCAAAAAGATGGTTTTATTCCAAATCCTGTGTGCCCCAAAAGTTGTTTTCATGCAGTAGCAGTGGGCCAACAGGAAAATACAGTTTCTACTTCAAAGAACATGAAATAAGGCTCAGTCAACTGAAACTCAATCCAGAAAACACAGAAATTGGGCTTTTTTGGAAGAGAACATATTTAACAAAGGTTCCAGAGGAAAATATGACTCTTTCCTACATGAAGACTTTTCCAACATTTGCAACCCTGTTTGAGACCTGATTGTTGACCCATAGCTGCTCATAGAGTCCAAGGATCAGCTAAAACCCCGGGCATCTTCTACCTTGTACATCTGATAGGAAGAGGTCACATTCTCTCCATAATGTGGAACTGGTCCAGCATGCAAGCCATTGTGACCTCACATTAGAAAGCTGAAATACAATATATGTGCAAGTACTCTAGAAGACCACCCAGGTATTTCATATAGCTTCTGCCCCTGATACTTAACAGGTCCATTACACTCACTGGAGAACGGATTAGTTCACTCTGAGGCTAGCAAGGCAACAATCCATGGATCATTGATGACTTTATTGTATAACACCTGTCATCAAATTCGATGTGTATCAAACCTCAAAGGCCACAGGTACAAAACCATACTTGTGTTTCTCTAATTCTTCAGGAAGTGGCAAACTGCTCTTACATTAAAGCACTGAAGTTCTAACTTTCAAGGGACAGATATTTGGACATAGAGGGTCTACTGATGCTAATTAGGTATGGAAAAGATAGAATTTACATAGAATGTAGAGCATTTTTCACAAATGGATTTTTAAAAGTCACGAAAATGACTGGGTTTCTATCAATTATAAAGATATCAAATAAGCCAAAGGTTGGAAATTCATGACTCTTTTTTTAAAGAGATTTTTTTGTAAAAAAAGTATGTTTATATCACCTTTTCCCCCCATAAGCCTTAGGTAAACCAAATTATAACAGAAAATGAGATGTTTATTAACTTAAAGGTCATACCTGTTTTACATTGCTTATGTTCAAAAGCCCATTAAATTCCTCTTTCATTACCCATAAATATTATACTATTCCAAGTTAGTATTAATTTTAATTGATTATCATAAAATAAACAATATTGCTATGAAGTCACAGAATAAGAAGCTAAAGCAAGTCTACCAAGATGAGAAAAATCTGCTAAAAAATTTAACAACTTAGACCTACAACCTCTGACAGACATTAAACTGAAGGTGCTGATACAAACCAGTATCTACATCAGGTAGCATTTGAACTAGTCAGTTCCTGAAATGAGCCTTCTTTACGTTTAGACGGAGGATCAAAATCTTATCATTTAGGTCTTCTCAGGGCAAGCAAGCCAGCACACAGTGCTGTTTTCAAACGGAGCTGACACAGAAAAGGAGGATTTGGCCCTTATAAGCTATACATGAAAGTTCGGATGCTGTCAGAACTGTCTTTGTGCTGTGCTTGTCTAGGTCATCTCCTTCTGTGTTCTGTATCTGATTGGAAAACACGCAGAGTTGCTTTAATGATAAGGTCTGTGGGCTTCAAAATGAAACAGTCTGAATGTCCAGGTATCAGTGACATTACTAATCTTTCAATTCGCTCCTTTCATGTACACAGCTAAGTGGGATATGTGATGAGTGATGCCCTAGTTGTGTTCCTCTGGTTGTGTTCTAGAAGTCTATCAGTTATTTTCACAGAAGGCTTGGTGTGTTCCTTGTCTATGGTTCCTGGTCACTTTCAAAAGTAGTTTCTAAGTGATCTCCAAAAGGAAAAAAATCAGCAACTTCAGATTAGACTTAAATACCACAATAAAAAAACTTACTAAGCAACAAATGTTGGGTTCTTAGCAAAGTATATAAGTAACACATTTTACCAAGGGGTGAGGAAATAGACCTCTGGTTGAGAGGAGCAGCAAAGTCACATTGGAAAAGGAGCATACATCCGAGGATAGAAGGAATCTGTGGCCATAAAACAATTTACCATGTCCTCCACTCCTATATACTAATTTCATAAGCCTTTATGTTTAGAATACAGATTTCATAAGCCCTTATGTTTAGAATAGATTTCATTTGCTATCTAAAACAAACATATGGTATAAAACAGTCTTTTAATGCTCAGATTTAAATTAGTTTTAAAGAGATAAAAAGACTTAAATAGTTCTGCTACTCACGCATGCTTAACAACAGCAATATTTATATCAACATATTGGCAAAGGAAATGCTAAGTTTCCTATATCTTATTGAGTCCACAGTTTCATTTTTGAAGCAACTCATTTACCTTATATATTCACAAAATTGTATATGGACATGGTAGACAGAATGACTACTGGCCCTACCTCCAACAATGCTTTAGTCAACCAGTAAAATTCTGAATTACAAAAATGTGCCCAGCACGCAACTTAATTCTATTTGTCAATGATGGGTTGTTTTATTTTGTTGCGCTGTGGTCACAGAGTACATCCAGGTATTCCAGATACTGGGTATAGTTTATGCTGCTTTCTCTGAAGGATATTTCTCAGGGGAATCACTTCATCCTTGAAGATGGGATTTGCTTACCCTATGGATTGCAACCCATTCATGAATCTTGAATTCTATTTAAAGTGTCATGATTAGCATTCTTTACTGTGTAAGACATAGAAAATATCAGACTCTATGACATAGTACAGATATGTTTTGTCTTACAGAACAGTAATATACTGGGTTACAATGCAAAATCTATTTCTTGCCATGAGTCATGGTTAAAAGAGGTCAGAGGGGGAAAATGCTCTAAAGTGAATTTCCTTGAGAAAATTCTATAGCAAGTTTGCAGGTGTGTGACTCCAAAATGGCCTAGGAGGTCTCTAGGGGATTAAAATTCCTTTAAAAAGCATATGTAGCCCTGGATTCTGTCTGATAATTCACTTCCATAATTTCACTTCCACTTTTTGGAGTTTAATGTCTTGTATAACATTTATTTTTGCCTTGTTTAACATTTCTTTTGTCCAGGCATTTACTGGAATCTTGATATATGCTAGGAACTATGTTAAATCCTGGGGGAACAAAGATGATCATGACATAGTTCTTGACCTCCAAAAGGCTCTGAAGAGACCAATTTGTACATAATAATGCATAAAACAATGTCACTAAAAATATCCAAGTAGGCACTGCAAAGTGTGATAGGAGTAAGAAGGGAAATAATTATGGCTATTGGAGAGGGCTTCCTAGAAGAGTTTACATCCTAATGGGTATTAACAAATCTTCATACGTTTGCCTACTATTTCAAGGCACTGAGCTAGAAGCTGAATGAAATTTAGATAAGACAAAGGACTACTTTACAAGAACACCAGGCCCTTAGGAAAAAGACGCTTACAGGAACAGGACAGAAGAGAAAAAAAAAAAAAAAAAAAAAAAAAAGGAGAGGGAACCAGGCACAAAGACACTGTAGAGACAGAATGCATCATGTTTGCCTGTTTGGAGTTTAACAAGGATTCCTGTAAGACAAAGGGACTATCAAAACCTGCAGTTGGAGTAATGGCTATGTCGCTGGATTCCCATGTAATTGACAACAGTTCAAGTCCTGAATCTCAGGCCAGGTGTGTGTGTGTGTGCATGTGTGCCCGAGATCCCAGGAGGAGAATGGAGGAGAAGGAATTGTGGCATGGCCATCCCCTCTGGGGGGCTGATTTCTTGCTTTCTGTCTCTCTGTCTCTCCCTCTGTCTCTCTCTCTGTCTTTCTGGTGATCACATGCACCCTATAGCAAAAACCTCTCCAAAAAAAAAAAAAAAAAAAAAGAAGAAGAAGGTACTAGGGACTATGAATGGTGATGAATGGTGATGGATGATGATGGATGATGATGGATAGTGGAGAAAGACTCTGATACCTGAAACAAGACTAGTTTGTATTTTAGACTCAAAAATAATGAAAATCAAGTGCATACATATTTGTGAAAATTTTTTAAGCTAATTCAGAAAATCTGAGGCAGAAGCTGAGATAGGAAATTACATTCAAATCAAAGAGACTAAAATAGACAAAATATTAATATAAGTCAGATGTTAGCACTTTACATCTTTTTTTTTTTTTGGGGAGGATTTTTTCATTTTGGAGAGGATTTTTCTATGGAGCACATGTGCTCACCAGAGAGACAGAGAGATACAGAAAGATAGAAAGCAAGAAATCATCCCCAGGGGAGATGGCCAAGCCACAGTCCCTTCTCCTCCATTCACCTCTCGTGATCTTGGGCACACACGCACATGTACCCAGCGTGAGTTTAAGCCACTGGGTCTGGGACTCAAACCACAGTCGACTACATGGGAGTCCAGCGACATAGCCATTACATTAACTGCTGGTCCCAGCACTTTACTTCTTCAAATATTTTTATTCTATCATTTCCATTAGAATACAATAAACTTCTTACCAAGACATACGAGAGTCTACATGATCTAGTCCTAAGTATTTTATTTGTATTTGATGCTATTGCAAATGGGATCTTCTTTTTATTTTCTTTTCTGATAGTTCATTGATGCATAGAAACATAACTAATTTTCATATGTTCATTTTGTATCCTGCAATCTACTGAATTTGTATGTTAGTTGTAAGTCTCTTGATAGAGTCCTTAGGATTTTCTATGGAAAAGGCTCATGTCATCTGCAAACAGAGATTATTTAATTTCTTCTTTTCCAATTTGAATGCCTTTTATTATTAGGTTGTTGGGAAGTCATGAAGCATTTTTCTGTTTTTCTATGCCAAAATGTATCATGACTTTCCTGACAACCCAATGACAACCCAATATTACTTTTCTTGCCTGATTGCTCTGGGTAGGACTTCTAGAACTACATCAAATTGAAGTGGTGATAATGGGCACATGTATTCCTGATGTTAGAGGAAAATCTTTCAGCTTTTCACTGTTGAGTATGATTTAGTCTGTGGGCTTGTCAGATCGGTCTTTTCGCTGTTGTTGTTCAGGTACATTACTTCTATACCTAATTTGTTAAGAGTTTGTGTTTTAAAAGAATGTTGAATTTGTATGCATCTATTGAGATAATCATGCAATTTTTATGCTTCATTCTCATAATGTCAAGAAGTAAAACATCTGTATAATGAAAATGGAAAGACATTGATGAAAGACATAGAAGACACAAATAAATGAAATAATATCTAAGGTTCATAGATCAGAAAAATAATATTGTTAAAATGTTCATACTACCTAACGTGATCCACAGATACACTGTAAACCCTATTAAAATTCCAACAATATTTTTCACAGAAATATAAAAAACAATCCTACAGGGCTAGCAAGTAACATTATGGTTAAAGCACTGAACTCTTAGATGGCCAATAGGGGTTCAATCTTGGATCCAGAAACTTGAAACTCATGCTGGGCACATGTGAGTGCATGCCCAAACACTTTAGAGGAGAATTAAGGAGAAATGACTATGGCATTGCCATCCCCTCTGGGGGATGATTTCTCATTCTCTCTCTGTCTCTCTGGTAAGTGCACATGCCCTATAGCAAAAACAACAACAACAAAAAATGTGTAAACCACGAAACATCTGAAATAGTCCAAGCAATCTTTAATAAAAAGAATGAAACTGGAGGCATCACAAAATCTAATTTCAAACTATATTACAAACCTATAGTATTGAAAATTGTACAGTACTGGCATAAACCTAGATATACAGACCAATGGTAGAGAACACAGAAATAAGCCTATACATACATGGTCAACTAAAATTTGATAAAAGTATCAAGAACAAATGATGAGAAAAAATAAGTTTCTCTCATAAATGATGCTAGGGAAACTCAATATTTAGATGCAAAAAAATGAAACTGAATCCTTGTTTTACATGATGCAAAAAAAATAAACTCAAAATAGATTATAGTCTTAAGTATGACATAAAAAAACTAAACTCCTAGAAGAAAACACAGGGGGGAAGTTGATCTTAACAGGTATTTTGGATATGATACTATAAGCAGAGGCAACAAAAGCAAAAGTAAACAAATAGGATTACATCATACCAAAAAGCTTCTTTATAGCAAAGGAAAAAATAAAATAAACAGACAACTTAGGAACTAGAAAGATGTATAGAAAACCATATATCTGAGAGGAATTAATATCCAAAATATTAACAGGGAACCCTGTATGTGGTAAATATGTATAATAAATAGGTATAATCAGTATGTAAATGAGTGTGGAGGGTACACAAAGAAATTTAAAATAATTGGGAATAACAGTCAGTATAATGTCTATGTCATTGGACTCCCATGTAGTCGACCATGGTTTGAGTCTCAGACCTGGTGGCTTTAACTCACTCTGGGAGTGTCTGTGTGTGTGCCCAAGATCCCGAGAGGAGAATGGAGGACAAGGGATTGCGACATGGCCATCCCTCCTGGAGGGTGATTTCTCACTTTCTATCTCTCTGTCTTTCTCTGTCTTTCTGAAGAGTGCACGTGCCCTATAGCAAAAACCTCCCCCACCCCCTCCCAAAAAAAAGGAAGAAAGAAATTAAATATAATAAAATGAATAGGACCAGCAGAGGGAATAATATTTACATCACTGGACTCCCATGTAGTTGATCATGGTTCGAGTCCTGGACCTGGCGGCCAAACTCATGCCAAGCAAATGTGCATACATACCCAAAAATCTCAAAAGCAAAATGGAGGGGTGGTGGTGTGGCCATTGCCCCCATGGAGTGATTTCTCACTTTCTGTTTTTCTGGCGAGCACATGTTCCCTATAGTAAAAATCTCTCTCTAAAACAAATAAATAAATAAGGAAATTAACAACTATCTAAGACCTAGCAGTCCCACTTTTGGATATAATTCCCAATAAAATAAAATCAATATCTGAAAAAACATCCTCATGCTAATTACAGCATTATTCACAATAAATAAGATATGGAACAACCTAAATATCCATTGACAAATGGATGGATAGAAAGAAAATGGGATATATATATACACACATGGATATTGTTCAACCATAAAAGGAAGAAAATCCTGCCATTTGCAACAACACAGAAAAGCCTGGAGGACATTGTACTCAGTGAAATAAGCCAGAAGGAGAAGGATTACTACTGTCTGATCTCACATATTTGCAGAACCTCAAAAAAGTCCAAACCATAGGAGAGAGCGAAACAATGGCTGCCAAGGATGAGGAGCTACAAGAAATGGCAAGAAGTTGGTCGAAGGGTACAAACTCAGCTGTAATATGAGTGAGTTCAGGGGAGCTAATGTACAGCATGGTGACTATAGTTAATGGCACTGTATTGTTCACTGAAAATTTGAAAACAGAGATTTTAAGTGTCTCCATCTCTTCCCATAACACACACAAACAAACGATCAATAATGGTGGTTATAGACACGTTCATTAATCTGATTGTGGCAATCAGTATACAACATATACATGTATTAAAACATTACCTTGTATACCTAGAACACATCTTCAATTTTTATTTATAAATTAAATACTTTAAGGAAAAAAAAAATTGGAGAGATTTTTGCAATAGGGCGCATATGCTCACCAGAAAGGCAGAGACAGAGAGAAAGCAAGAAATCATCCCCTGGGGGGATGGCCATGCCACAATCCCTTCTCCTCCATTCTCCTCTCAGGATCTTGGGCACGCATGCACACGCTCCCCTGGCATGAGTTTAAGCCACTGGGTCTGGAACTTGAACCGCAGTCGTCTTACCTGTGAGTCCAGCAACATAGCCATTACACTAACTGCTGGTCCCTAAGAAAATAATTTTAAATCCTCTATATAATCTGAGCTTGGGTCTCTCTTATCTTGCTCCTTTTCTCCATGTTCACTACTCTCCAGCCCACCTGGCCTCCTTTATGGCTCTCTTTTTTCCAGTTCACCTAGGTTGGCCTTGTGCTGCAGATGTAGATGTTCTGTCTAGAATGTTCTTCTGCCATTCCCTCTCCTCTCAGAGTAACCCTCTCATAGTTACTCCCTAACCCTGTATTCTGCTTCATTATCTTCATCACAATGTTATCATCAGAGAGATTCTTGTGTATTCATGTACACATCTAACTTCTAACTACGAGAGTTGAGAACAGAGAGATGTCCATGTTTTCCCTGTTATATTCCCAGAGCAGTGGACTCTGAAATTTAAGAAAAGGAGACCAGCAGTTGGCGTAATGGCTGTGTCGCTGGACTCCCATGTAGTTGACCGTGGTTCGAGTCCTGGACCTAGTGGCATAAACTCACACTGGGTGCATGTGAATGTGTGCCCTAGATCCCAAGAAGAGAATGGAAGAGAAGGTATTGTGGCATGGGGGGTGGGGGGGTGACTTAAACCTCTTCAAAAAAAAAAAAAAGAATTGCGATGGTATTGGTTAGGTAATCATGTAGGTACATGGGTGGATCTGAGCTAGTATACACAGAATTAACTTATGGATCAGCAACACAGGTTGTTGACTCAATTTTAAGGTCAGGCACAAAGCATATGTATGTCAGGAATCAGGGGAATATGGTTGGGGTGGAGGCAATGATAAGGAAATAGGAATCAGCCTTGGTTAGACCTCAGAACTAAGTTGGTGTCACACTCAGAGAGACTTGTGGCTTTTTATATGTGTG
Source organism: Tupaia belangeri chinensis (assembly GCF_000334495.1). NCBI lineage: Eukaryota > Metazoa > Chordata > Mammalia > Scandentia > Tupaiidae > Tupaia > Tupaia belangeri. The sequence continues at coordinate 3,737,841 of NW_006159536.1, forward strand.
TATGTAATCCAGGCCTCTATTCCAATTCCATGGATACAGAAAAACTAAGAATATGATATCTAGCTGATTCTCAAGTGTGTGCATAGTTAAACCAAGGTAGAGAATCTGGAAAACAGACTGCCCAAGAGAACATTATTTTGTCAACAGTTTTGGAGTAGCACTTAAGAAAAAAAACAACAAAGCATATATTTGTTCCAATTTATTCTTCAAAGAACTCACTGTGAGAGATGACTCCTCCAAGATTATAAAATTTTGTTAGTTGTAAGCCACTTAGCACAGCCACAGGTCACCAGGCATGTGCCATATGGGCAGGTCTGTTAGAGAAAGGCTAATATTTTTGGCAATGACAGCAATCCAATAGGAAAACGCAGCCACGGCAAGCCATCTAACAGTTGCTGAGAATCACTCTGATGATGAGGCACAAGCATGCAATCACTGGCATACAGAAACTCCTGACTAATAGCCGTGGGCAGTTTGCCTTTGCTATCTAAGTGCCGCAGACTGAACACACTCTTGCCCGACCTCAACTCGGCATTAATACCTGAATCACAGCTTGGGGAAGCTCAATATTCTACTGCAGGAAAGAAGATAAACAGCAACAATACAAAGATGCAGCCCTTTTTAGTGCCGCTAGTTAAACCTAATGCATTTCATCTTTCTTCTGCATCTAAAATGTCTGTCATGGTCTCTTGGTGGAATGAATGATATTTAAACGTTCCTGCAGAAAACCAGTTTCTTGAAGGCTTTTCCATGTACCAAAAGGCAAACAGAATAACAAAACACTGGTTATAGTCAGCACCAAGGACATACAAATCATTAAGTTGCTGGAGGAGACACTGTTTATGGTTCTACAACCAGAGAAAAACCACATGGTCATTAGTTACAGCACCTACCAACAGGCCTGAAATATACAACTAATTTCTATAAGATAAACATAATCTGCTCTAGAAACAAATTATATGCTTCATTAACTGTTTTGGTATGAATGTTTTATAAATTTATGGGGAAATTACCCATACTATTTTGTTTTTTTTTTTTTCTGATCTTAGTCTAGAAGGACAAGGAATTAAATAACAGTGTCTTACCAGAAGGGGTTGATCAACATATCTGGACAAGTACCTACTGAACCTCTACTTCTAATACCACAATTAGGAAGTCCTATCACATTCTCAAGGAAGAAAAATCCTTGCAGAAAATGATGGTGATGTACACATGATCATAGCTAACCCTCATCAAGAACTCACTGTGAGCTGTTTTATGTACATGTTCATCTTTGTAATGATTCTAAAATTTGAGGATGACTGTTAATCCCACCTCACTAAGAAAAGGGAGACCAAGAGAGTTAAGTAATTTGTTCCTGGTCATATACCTAGTACATGGTAGAAATAGAATTTAACTAAGGCAATTGCCTTCAAAACCTACACTCCTCTCTCCACACAGTATAGCCTTTCAAAGATAGAGTTGTCTGACAAATCAAAGCATTGGGTGGTCAGAAAAGTCATGACATGTTTTTCTATGCAAAAATGAATCACGACTTTTCTGACCACCCCTATAGATGCTGCCAGAATGAAGTCCTGGAGGTGCTGATGTAAATCAGCACCTGCATAGTTGACTCTCTTAATGTAAAATGCATTTTAAAAGAGGAAAGCCTAAAACCCTACAATCATGTTTAATTCAAGTTTCAGAAGAAATATCATGGTATAGAATCTCCTTTAAGTAAATATTTCCTGGCTGCAGTAAGGAATAGGATGGCTAGTGATGGCTGGAGCTCCATAAGTAGGATCTTTTGGTCCTTGGGAACTGAGAACAAGGTCAGGCTCATGGTTGTCCCAGTATGGGGGTGGGGGGGAGAGTTACTTTTGCTGAAAATAATGTGTGAAAATAAAGTAGTTGATTTGGGGAGGATGTGGACACCAAGACAAATGCAAACTAGAGTCCATAGTTACCAAAGGCAACTCTTCAGTCTTCCCTTTCTTCCACTCTCTTTCTTGGGAGGCCAAAGGTGGAGACCTGGCTAAGCAGCCTTGCTGCCGTGTACAATTATTATTTTAATCGACATTGTGCTGTGTTAATGAGTGCCAACCATGTGCCAGATGGTGTTAAAAACAAAGCCTTCTCTGCAATCCTGCCCAGTGGGATCACCACCTCTCCTCTCTGTGAAAGCGATCACAAATGTAGTAATGAGCTAACTCCAATGCAACAGAACTTCTAATCCCCCCGACACTTTCTGATTGGGCACCGCACCAAGATTTGGCATAGAAAAGGCACCTGGAGTGCTGTCGGATGATCTCTTCAGGGATAATGGACCAGGGAACTGAGCCTGTAATGATTTCATATCAGTTTGTTCAAGTTCAGTTGCTATTAATTGGGTTCAAGTTCAGCTCCAGTTCACACAATCTAAATAAATAGCTGTTGAAACCAGCTTGTGCCTGGCACAGTATGCATCTCTGTAGCTAACAAGAAGCAAGCAAAGGAGAAAGACGTAGAGGGATGCCTTCTATAGATGTTGTCTGGTGTATACAGTCTGCCTAGTAAACTTGTGGAGTAAGGGAGGGAAACCAGTAAATAGTGTTCTGGTTTATTACGATCGTACATGGTTATATTGCTTAACAAATTATCATATTCTGAAGATTCGAGCCTGAAAACAGGTTATATAGTAAAGTGTGCATATGGTTCTTGAAAACAGCTACAGAGAAAACACTGGCTTGTAGTCAGCACTGGTCTGGAATTTGGAATCTGTGTACACTTCCCATATACCTTGGCAATCTTCAGTAGTTAATTCTATTGAAATACAACTAAAATATGAAAAAGAAATGTTTTAGACAAATTCTTTTCTAAACAGAGAAAAGGAGCAATACTGTAGAAAAAAATCATTTAAAAATAGTGCTGTGTATTTATTATAGGAAAAAATCAATCTCAAATCTATTTAGTTTTAGCCCATTAAGATTCACTCTAAGTTAGTTTCAAAAGAATGAAACTTAAAATACATTTTAGAGATTATTTGCAGGAAATTTTAAAAGGAGGCATTTTCCAATTCTGGGTTCACTGGAAAATTCTAATTTCTGTTAGAATTCAGTCATAGATACCATGTTTAAAATTGAACAGAATTGCCAGAAACTGGCATGATTATTACATAGATAAAATTACAGTATGAGATGCAATATGTGCAGATATTATTAGAGACAATACATAAAAAGCCCACTTTTTTCTGACATAATAATGTGCCACTTAAATATAACTAGCCTATTTTAACTAATATAGTCATTAAATTTATTTTATCATCTATTTATATTGATACACTTATTTATTATTTTTTTAAAGAATTATTTTATTTAACTTATTTATTTATTTTTATTTGACCAGAGAGGGACAAAGTGAAGATGAGAGCAAGAGAGAGAAAGAAAGTGAGAAATCAAGTCTCCAGGTCTGGGACTTAAACCCTAGTCGACCATGTGGGAGTCTAGCACTCTTAACCACCATGCCACTTGCTGGCCCCATATTTATTATTATTATTACTATTTATTTACATTCATTAGCTATATATCATTACAGCATATAAAATGAGATTTCCAATCCAGAATACACTGTATATTGGCTCAATCAAGCACATCAACATATGTGTTATCATCAACAAACTTTTTCCATTTCTTGTTTCCTGTGTATTTTTCTTTTTTTTTTTTTTCTCTCACCCTCTGCTGTGTCCCATCTTCCTCCCACACTGTCTCTAGTATCCATGGTTGCTTTTTATGCCTTTTCACCCCATTTTATTGATTCGCTAATGAACTTAATTAATCTAAGTATTTCCAATAGCAAGCGCAGCTGGTATATACATATCCATGAACACAAGTCTGACTTTAGTCATAAACCTCAGTGAGTAGAATGAACATACTATAAAGTATCACTTAGCTGGGGCTATACAGCTTACAGCAGCCATCAAATATGCATTTTTTTTTTAATTTCAAGAAAAACAGTTTTCGTGTTTTTCTTCTGAAACTTTTTTTTTAACTAATTAATTTACATTCATGCCCTAAGCTTTGTCACAATAAACAAAATGTGGTTTCCCACCCAGAATATACTGCATATTGGCTTAATCATGCATGTTATCATCAACAATTTTCCATGTCTAGTTTCATATATTTATATATTTACCCCTATGTCTGACCCTCTGCCCTTTCCCACCCTCTTCTCACACTATCTCTGGTGTCTACAGTTGTATTGCATTCCTTTTCCTCCCACATTCTATTGATCACACAATTTCTTAAATAATCTAACTACTTTTAATAGCAAGTTCAGCTGATAATTTCAAGAAAACGAGTTTTGAATTGGTAATGAAATTCGCTTAAAACTTAAAGCCTGGAAACTAGTTAATATTCTGTTCAAATAGTAAGTACATGAACCTATTGACAGCTCAAGAAGACAGGATAAAAACTCTTAAAACTGGACAACAAAGCTTAGAAGAAAAGGAGCAATATTTTAGTGAAAAGTCATAGAATGCTATTTCACCAGTTCAGTCTCATGTACTTTATCTTCTGTTGCGGTTCCATCTTCCCGATTGAATTCTGGGATATAATATTCAACTCCAGACTTGTCCCTACAATGAAGTTGGCCATTTTCTTAATTTTTGAACTCTTATTTCTGTGTGTCTGAATTTAATTTTCCTGACATAGCACTCCTTTAAGAACTTCTTGGAGATCTGGTGTGGTGCTGATAAATTCTTTCAGGTTTTGTTTATCTGAGAATGCTCTTGTCTTTTCTTCCCATATGAAGGATAATCTTTCCTGGTACAGTATTCTTGGTTGAAATTGCTTTTCCCTTAACACTTCGAATATATTTTCCCATTCTTTCCACACTTGCATTGTTTCCGATGAGAGGTCTGCTGTTAGTCTGATGGAATATCCTTTGTACGTAACTTGCCATTTCTATTTTTTTAAAGGTTTCTGCAATAGGGTACATGCACTTGCCAGAGAATAAGGGAGAAACAACGAGAAGGAAAGTAAGAAATCACACCCCTGAGGGGGATGGCTACACTCCAATCCCTTCTCCTCCATTCTCCCTCTGGGATTTTGGGCATCTATGCACACATACAGGGCATCAGTTTCGAGCCACATGATCCAGGACTCGATCAGTGGGTAACCATATGAGAGACCAGTGTCTTAGGCCCTTAAATTGTTAAATTTAAAAAATGATATAAGCAGATTACAAAAAGGAACAAATTATGGAGATAAAGGAAATATATTGGGTCATTGGGAAAGTCATGACATAGTTTTGCATGGGAAAACATAGAAAAATACAACATGACTTTCCTGATGACTTGATAAAGAACTGAATTTGGGAAAAGTAACTTTCGATATTTTGAAATTTTCAGTTTTGCTGTTGTTTTACTTTCTCTGACTAAAAGTAACCAGTGTTTGATCAGATATGAAGACTTTGGCATCCTTACAATGAAGATGGTACAACAAAGTGTATGGAAAATGTAAATGTGCTCTTAAATCAAAGGGACCTGGGCTGTTCAAGTTTCTGCTACATACTTAGTTTATATCTAGACCAAGTTCTTTAACCTTTAGGTCTAATTTCCTCATATTCAAAATAGAAATGAAAAGAAAAGGTACAGGGTCATTGAAAAGATTGAACTGTAAATGCATATAAAGTGTCCAGCACAGTGTCCACAATATAACATCTGCTCAAGAAATGTTGTCCTTTCCCATTTGCCAACTAGTAATCCCACACACTGTGGTTCCACTTTGTAGCTGGTCCTTTCAAAGTTATCACCTTCCAGAGGCACTCTGAGCAGCTGCTGAGAAGTCAGCACTAAAATGTGAGCTATAATAATTAGAGCCTCAATGCTTGCCCCGAATCAGGAAATTACAGTAAATTATAATTTATAATAAATTTGACTATTTCATAACAATGCCTAAATAACTATTTTATTCTACATTATAGCTAGTCATGATCTATTCCCTAGTCCCCAAGGGAATTTTAAAATTGGAATAAAACTGTTTGGGCATATTTATACAAAACTATACTGAATAGTCCTTTTAGGGCACCTTCCTCATTGTGGACCTATCTGTTCAGGTTCAAAAAATCCATTCAGATTTGCTTTATTTGTTCTATTAGAACTGCATAGTTTTGAGGCCATTGTGATTTCTCTGCCCCATCATCTCCTCTCACCTTTCTCTGAACTCTGCCACCTTTTCAGCAAAGGTACTCAGAGGCAAAGTCTCTCAGGGAGTCCCTTCCTGGTCAAATTCCAGTTCAACTGGTCTTGGGTCTCTGAAGGGAGGTCTCTAGTGGGACCTCACTTCCAGCTGAAGATGCCCATCTGTTTACTATTAGCCTTTCCATATTAACCTTTGCTTTGTTTGTTTGACTTTGTCTATCTCCGATTTCAGAGTGAGAGTTTAAGGATAAAAGTGGAATCCAATGTTCCAAAAGGCTAACCCTGAGGAGAACTGAACAACAAAATCCCAAAAGTGAAATGCCCCACTCCCAAGTCTTAGGTTTTAAAATTTGGAGAAAAATGCCACATTAAATCAATTTTATTCATCCAACTTTGACAACACACAGACAGAGGTTTCAAAGATAATTTTCCTGCTATAACAAGCTCCTGAAAATAATAAGTATAGATTGCATGAGTATTATCATTTTAAATGTAATCTGACCTAGAAATAAACACACTTATAATTTTAAAATATAAACTCTTCTTCTTGCTTATTATTAATCAATTTATAAGAATGGCATTTTCCCCCAAGGCCAGTAAGAACCTGACTGCATTTACAAAATTTGAAGAGTGTAGATGGAATTGAAGAATAACAGTTTGATTTAATTCAACAAATGTACACTTAGCACCTATTACATTTCTAGTTTTATAGACAACATTAAGTAATAAAAATCCATTCATTTTCCTCAAAGAACATACCAAGATGCTTGAAACTACATATAAAATAATATGAACAATGTGAGATAATTTCATCACTGAGTATTAAGCCCCTCCTAATGCAAACCTCCTAAGCTATATACAAGGGCTAAAAAGGAATAAATCAAAATTACTTAAAGGTCAGAAGAATTTGCACTGAGTAGGGGGACAATGTCACCCAGTTTCAAGGATGGAATTCAAATGGATAGAGAAAATACAGAAAGTCATTCTAATGGAAGGACTCAGCAAAATAAATGACAGAGTGTCAGTAAAGACAAAGAGGGTAGGGAATCAAAGTGAGAACACCCAATCTGCTCTGATTAAACTGAAGAAGCAGCTTTGTGCTGGGGATGTGAGGAATGTAAGAATGGGTACACACAAACTCACCCCTACTTTTCCATTAAGGATTGCAACTCTTCCACTATGAAGGCTAGAGTCTTAGCTATAATCTAGATAAATTAGCTCTCTGGAGATTTACCCTGTCTATCCTGTTCCATGTTCTTAGCCAGAGCTCTAATGACTGACTTCTACATTTCTATCCCTGATATCATTTTCTCGCTTCCACAACTTTCTCTGTTTTTGTCTTGGTTGCTCTAACACCATCATCCATCTCTTTTAAGAATTATCCGTTCTTGGGCAAGTAGGTGGAGTGATGTTTAAGGTTCTGGATTTCCATATGGCCCACCATAATTTAAATCTCAGGCCCAGTAACTTGAAAGCCTCACTGACCGTGTGTGTGTATGTGTGTGTGTGTGTGTGTGTGTGTGTCCCCTACACACACAAAATCCTGAGAGGAGACTGGAGAAGAAGGTATTGCAGCATGGCCATCTTCCTGAGAAGTGATTTCTCACTTTCCCCCTCCATCTTTCCTATCTCTGTCTCTCTCTATTGAGCACACATGCCCTATGGCAAAAACCTATAAAAAAGATCTATCTTTAGGAAGGTACAAATCAAAATAGTAGTTATTAGGATAGTTCTTATAAATAAAAGTGACAGATGATAGTGTTGGTGACGATGTGGAGAAATTCGAATATAACTTCACTGCTGGTAGGAATATAAAGTGGTGCCAATACTATGGATAACTTCCTGATGATTCCTCAAATAACTAAACATAGAGTTACCATATGACTTTGCTATTCCACTCCTAGGTGCATATTTAAAAAAATGAAACACCTGTCCACACAAAAACTTGCACATAAATGCTCACTGCATGGGTACTCATTATAGTGAAAAAAATACAATGAAGATGCACATCAACTGATGAATAAATAAATAAAATATGGTACAGCCATGAAGTAGATTAAAAAGAAAAGATATATATATATAAATAACTGAAACAACATGGATGGACTTTGAAAATACAGGTAAGTTAAAAAACTGGTCACAAAGAACCATGTATTATGTAAGTCTGTTTAAATCAAGTGTCCAAAATAGGCAAATCTATAGAGATAGTAAGGGGATTAGTGATTGCCTAAGTATGGGCTGTGTGTAGGAGAATTGGAGAATGTTGCTAAGAGGTGTAGTATTTCTTTTGACATGGTTTGAATATTCTAAAATTGATTATGGTGATGGTAGCATAATTCTATGGATATTATAAAAACCATTGAATTGCATATTTTAAATAGGTGAATTGTATGGTATGAATTATATCTCAGTAAACTGTTAAATAAAAAAGAACCATCCATTCTAATGACTTTTGGTAAAAAGCACCCCTGTTATATGAGTCAGAAGAGTCCTAGCTACGTCAGCCTCACCGAGAGCTGAAGTAGGTGTTGCAGGCAAGAGCTGGTGATGGAAACCTCTTTAATAGCAAAACTCATGGGCCAAGCAAAATATTGCACCAAATAACAATAGCTGAAAAAAGAAAAATGCAATATTTTATTAATAAGCACATGCATTTTTCAGTTATATAGCTAAGTTAAATTTATATTCTTTAGTCCAAATTTGAAGTTTTAATTATAACCTTGGGTCAAGAACAATGAGGCTTTTTTGGTGAAGTGAATTTTGGTCTATAATGCATTTAAGTACACAAATGATTCTTTATTACACTCTTAAAAAAATCAGAAGTCAAATGAGAATGGAATCCTTGGAGAATCATTTGATTTCACAAGAAATCAGTGAAAACCCTCAATGTAGTCCAATGTTTTTAGTTTACAAATGAAAAAAACAAGAGGCTCAGAAAAGCTGTCTTAGTCATAAGGTTAATAAGTAGCAGAGTATGGTCTCCTGGCCTCCATCCTTCTCTCCAAATTGAATGGCTGAGTTTTAACATTTTAGAGATAAAATAGAAATAATTATGCTTTAGGTAAGTAGGTGGCTAGATCACACCCGTTTATTATTCAAGGAAGTGAATGCTTCACTCAGGTTGGAGCTCACAGTGCTTAATATCATACCTAGCAATGACAGACACTACATGTAATGTATAAACACCTGAAGAATGAACTTCGTTCTCAAGTATTATTAAAAAACATAGATTTTCCAACTAAAGTTCCAGTCCCTTATCTCTACCCACCTAAATAGCACCTTTGCTGATAATAATTGAGTTGTAAATTATAATTATCTTTCCCTCTGGTGTACTCCCCTTTTGACCTCAGTAGGGGGTACCTCACAAGTTGCAATCTTTCTGCTAGGTTCCCAGTGACAAGGCCAGGATTTGGTTGTTATGTACATAAGACAATTCAGTAAAGGTTAGGAACATTTCATTAAGACTGTGATATTAAGCAGGAAACAGTGACTTATCAGTGACTAAGCAAGCCATTGATATGGGTTATGGTAGGGGGGAGGGACTTGGTAAGCACAAGAGTCCTTGTAGTGACTGTGAGCAAAGCCAGGCAGAATACTGGAATGTTTTTCAAAGGAGAGTGATCAGGGATGGAGCATGTTTATAAAAGTAGAAAACAATGAGTACCTAGAAGGCTTTGGTAAAATGATCTCAGAATTTGGGGTCAAGGGAATGGTTACTCAGTAAACAGTAATAAACAAATTTTTTGTTTTGAGAGGTTTTTGTTTTAGGGTACATGTGCACACCAGAGAGAGAGAGAAGGAGAGAGAGAGGGGGAAATTAAGAAATCATCTCCCAGGGGGATGACCACACTGCATTTCCTTCTTCTCCCTTTTCCTCCTTGGATCCGGGGCACACACATACATATACCCAGTATGATTTTCAAGCCACTGGGTCACAACTTGAACCACTGCCGGCCATGTTGGAGTCTAGCAATGTAAGCACTACGCCATCGGCCCAAAACAAATTCTTAATAGGTGAATCTAGCCATTAGCCAAAATGCAATGTCATTGATCAGGAAGCAATGGTGGGGTCACCACAGCTCACCAAAATAACCAGGTGAATCTTCAGAAGCAACAATTGGAATGTGAGTAAACTTTTTAAAAAGAAAATTTTAGTTCATTGATATCTTTTTTTAAGTGGACAAATGTCTTAAGGCAACAGTAACTATCATGTTTGCATTTGGTAGTGAGGGTGTAAGGCTCTATCTTTGTTACAGAACTAACCCAGCTTCTCTAAGCATTTGTAACTTCATATTTTATATCAGTAGGCCAGATACTCTCCTTTACATGCTTTGCATTCCACATTGCTGGTCTGCAGAAGATTCCTGCAAGGTAACATGATTGCCCTCTTTTGACAGAAGAATAATCTAAGATATACACATGATTAAAATAATTGGTCAATATTCCAAGAGCGATACAAGGCAGAGCCAGAGCTAGAACCCAAGTCTGTTTAACTCAAAGCTCACATTCTTTCCTTTGTGCCATCATGGTTTCTAGACATAAGGTTTCAATACGCAGAAAATGAGGAGTGGAAGATTGCTGGAGTTGGAGAGGAAGAACTCATGGAATATATGCATAGCTCTGTAGAAAACAGGCTGCTCTTCTTATAAACATCTAATCATTGATATTCAGATTAAAAAAAATCTTCCAGTGGAGAGGGCAATTCATCAGGCTGATCAAGCTTAATGGAAATATCCCTTATGAATAATCAATTCCCTTTGTACAATTCTTTTTATAAGGAGTAACCTTGTGCCCTATGACGTGGTCTCCTATATAGACTTTCCTGAGCGAACTGCCATGCTCAGTTCTTGAGACCAGTATTTTTCCTATAGTAAAGTGATAAATTGTTGTAAGGTTCACAAATCTCTCTCTCTCATAAGTTTTTGTCCTTGGAGCATATTCACCTTTGGGAAAATTACTGAAATGGCATGTAGAGTTGGTTCCTAAAAGCAAAGAGGCCCATTAATATAGAACTTCATGGTTATCAAAGAACTTTCACACTTACTCCGTGCCACAATGAAGTTAATGTTACATGAACACATAGCACTTTCTATTTCTAATAATACCACCCTAGGTTCAATTATTTTTAGAATAAGAAATCTTAGTGTATGTTTTGTGGTTAGCCTAAAGTAATGTCTCGCTTTAGTTCCTCCTCATTTTTAAACTTTGATTGTACAACAAATGGCCAATTTTGTTTTCCCATTATTTCTTTTTTCTTTCTTTCTTCTTCTTTTTTTTTTTTCAGCATTAAAGCTAACAGACAGACCTGAAACAAATGCTGTCACACTTATGAAATCTGTGGGACTTTGAGCAATTAGCTAAATATCTCTAAACCTTTATTTCCTCACCTGTAAATAGGTTAAAGTCTCTAAACCTTTGATTCCTCATCTGCAAATGGGAATAATGAGGAAATTCACCTTTAAGAACTGTGAAGATAAGAAATTCACACAGGGTAGTTAAAATAGTGCCTGAAACACTGCATTTCTTGAATACATTTTAGCTGTAATATATTTAGTCATAAGGCTACTCTTCCTTTAACTATCTTATATAATTTTATAGCCCCCATTCATTTCCAGAATTGAATCTATCTCCTCAGGATGGTAACTAGTGCCTTCTGCGATGTGCTGTCAAATACTTCAAGCCTATCTTAAAAGTTATGTGGATATAGCTCCCTTTATATAAAGGCATTCTAAACTCCTTTAAGCTTTTGTTCAGATCACAATGTGTAGCAGGCTATCTAGATCATTTCTTTCTTATCCATATTCTTTTTGGAGTCATCTCAAGTCCGTACACATGCATGAATTATTCTAGTATCTCTCTAGTCACTCAGTGCATTCTTACTATTCAGGACTCATAGGGCTTACAAGAACAATCTGAAAATTATTCGTATACATGTTTAGTTAGCATTTCAAATATCAATCTCATCTTCCTACCCATTGTCTTAACTTTTCAAGAGGAATGTTTGGTCATGCAAGAAGAGAGGCTAAGATGAGAGAGAGTGAGGGGTCCAATTGGGTAAGAGAACATTTTACAAGTTTAAAAAGGATGGTTATCCAAAATTAAAGAAGCTAGAAAAAATAAATACATAAGTCAAGCAGGTACGATTGACTATTGGACCTGAGCAATGCTTTGTAAATTGCTATCCTTGGAGGTTTATATATCTTTTCTTTCCTTTTCTTTCTTCTTTTCTTTTCTTTTCTTTTCTTTTCTTTTCTTTTCTTTTTTCTTTTCTTCTTTTCTTTCTTTCTTTCTTTCTTTCTTTCTTTCTTTCTTTCTTTCTTTCTTTCTTTCTTTCTTTCTTCTTTTTGTGATTTTTCCTATAGCACACATGCATAGGCTGGAGAGACAGAGAGACAGAAAGTGATGTCTTCCCCAGGCAGGTGGCCACGCCACAGTCTCTTCTATTACATTCTTCTCTTGGGATCTTGGGCATGTATACACATGTACCTGGTGTGAGTTTGAATCCGCTGGGTCCAGAACTCTAACTGCAGTTGACTCCGTGAGAGTTGAGCGACGTAACCATTACACCATCTGCTGGTCTTGAAGGCTTATACTTCCAGAAGAAACTTTGGATGCAGAGGTGAGATCTTTACTCCCATGGGAATTGAATAACACTATTTTCATTTGCTTCATATATTGGGATTCTACATAGCATTTCTTTGGAAAGCAATAATCCCACTGGTAAAATCAGTGCACTAAATAGCCATGCATTACCTAATAGTTCCTGAATGTTTGTTCTGGGCAGATTCCTTATGTGGAGAATGAGAGTCGAATACGTGGAAAACAGCCCAATGTGGCTGCAGTATGAAGAACAACAATAAAAGGGTTTAAGATGAGCCAACAGAGGCAGGTGGGAGTCAACAAAGACAGGACTTGCAGGTGTGGAAAAGCATGAATTTTATTCTTTGTCAAAGAAGACCATTATATGGGACCAGCAATTAGCATAATGGCTATGTCACTGGACTCCCACGTAGTTGACCATGGTTCGAGTCCCAGACCCAGCAGCTTAAACTCAACGTCGGGCACGTGTGCAAGCGTGCCCAGGATCCCGAGAGGAGAATGGAGAAGAAGGGATTGCGGTGTGGCCATCCCCCCCAGGGGGTGATTTCTCGCTTTCTATCTCTCTGTCTCTCTTTGTCTTTCTGGCAAGCACATGCGCCCTATAGCAAAAACCTCTCAAAAAAAGAGAAAAAAAGCCATTACAGTTCTTAGCTCATAAGTTTCAAGAGCTGATTTAGACAATACTTTAAATTCTACATTTATGTTCTATATTTACATTATGTTTTATTTATTTGTTTCCTTTTTTTTTTTTTTTTTGCCATAGGGTACATGTGCTTACTGGAGAGAGAGAGAGACAGTGAGAGGAAAAGTGAGAAATCACCCCCTGGGGGAATAGCCATGCTACAGTCCCTTCTTGTCCATTCTCATCCTGGGATTCCAAGCACACATGCACACACACCTGGTGTGATCTACAAGCCATCTGGTCCAGGACTTGAATCACAATTGGCCATATAAGAGTGCAGCACCTTAACCACAATGCCACCTACTGGCCCTTATTCATTCATCTATCTATCTATCTATCTATCTATCTATCTATATATATATATATATATATTTCACATATACATTCATCTACATATTTCATAGATACATAATATATACATATACATATTTCATATATATTCATGTATATATTTCTTATTTATTTATTTATTTATTCTTAAAGAAAGAGTCTTGCCATCATAATACTCCCACCTCAGTCTCCCAACAGAAATTTCAGATATAGACTACCGGGGTCTTTTTTAGGCAGTCTCTCACTATGGTGCCAAGACCAGCCTCAAGTTTAAGATCCTCCTGCCTTAGTCTACCTAAGTTGCTGGGATTACAAGTACATGCTGCTATGGCCATCCTTTAGGTTGGAACGGGAATTGAACCTGAACCTCCCATGTGGTCCCAGCCTGTGGAGTACTGCATCTTAGCAGCATATCTGTCTGGCTCCCTGCTCTATTCTCTACTCCTAGCACAGAACTTGGCACAGTTGCGCTGTTCAATAAATATTTGTTAAATAAGTGTTTTTTTAAAAATCAAGATAATGTAAATTGTGAGCACATTTGATTAGAGCATGCTGAGTATCCTCACAGGAAAAATGATTTGCCAAAGTCTAGACATAATTTTTCATGAATAAATTACTCTACTGTCTTCTTGGCCCACAAACTAGAGCATCTCAGTTGTGAATTAGATAGCGTCCCCTTTCTTGCAGCTATTCCTTCATGTTCTGTACCTGAGAATTATAGATAAGAAGAAAGTTCTATCCCGTGGACTTCAATAACTATACATGTGACAGTCAGACATCAGAATCACAAATGCAAAATGACAGAAAACTACTTGCACCTGTGGAGAGGTTACAGAATCTGTGGTTGAAGTCCAGCTATAAGAAGTTTCTGGTTTTCACAGACTTATTTGAAAGGACATTGGAGTTGGGTTGATATTAGTGACAGCATGCAAATGAAGCATTTTTATTTTTATTTAGTGTATAGTTTCACCCTTATTTTCATTTAATTTAATGTACCAGCATGATACTATAAATATATGAAAATTTTCTAGGACTTTCTCAAATTCCAGGAGTGAAGTGGGTTAGGAGGACAATTTTGATAGCTAAGCCTGCAGCTGGGCTGTTGGTAGGATGAATTTATAGATATATAGACAAAGATTGAAAGATAAAAAGTAGATGAAATGTCCCCTCTGTCTGCAGATTTCACAGTAGGGTGACACCCTGGTTCTCAAACTGCCTGATTTGTTCTACTGCTTACTTCCTCAGCTGTGGAACTGCAGCTGTGACAGTACAGGTCACACCTTTTCCCACATCCCAACAGGAAGTCTGCCCCCTGGCCCTGTGGTGCCTCAGCATTTTCTCACTTCAAATGTTTTTCAGCCTCTGATGCTGAGTATAGGTCTGCAGATGCTGATTCACAGCACTGTCAATCACCCCTCAAGAAGCAGTTGGAAACATTCTCTTTATTGTTGGACTGTCTGTTCCTATGTATTTTCTCAATCTTGTAACAAGATTAAGTTTCTGAATCTTCTCAGTCTATTCTGCCCTTACTTCTAGTGGTAGACAACTAACAAGTGACTTTTTACTGCACCAGTGAGATTACACCCCATCCTACCTCCGTAGGAGACATTTGCCAATAACTGTAGACATCGTAGTTGTGGAAAATGTTGGAATGAAGGGGGAGTATTTCAGGTACCTAGTGGAACAATCTATTGTGCCCAACACACAGACAGCCTCTTCATAATTAAAAAGTATCCAGTCTCAAATGTAAACAATGCTGAAGTGAAGAAACCTTGCACTATTTACGTCACAGGACACATGGTGAGGAAAATTATTCCTAAAAATTATCCAACTTCCCTAGGGCTAACAGCATTTATACACAAGACAGTATAGGGGGAGAATGATTTAAAACATCTGAAGATAACTATTTTGAGTGATTAAACTACTGCTATCACTCATAAACATAAGAAGAAAGGCCAGCTGGTGGCATGATGGTTATAGTGGATGTATCCTAAATGGCTAATAGAGCAGTTCAAGTCCCAGAACCAGCAGCTTGAAAAAACATGAGCACATGTGAATGGCATGTCCAAAACTCCCAAAAGAAAGGAGAAACAGGGAAATAATTGCCGCATAACCATTCTCTCTCTCAGTCTCTGTCTCTCTGTCTCTCTCTCTGTGTTCCACTCCAGAAGCATACATGTCCCCTCACAAATTAGAATGAACAGATGGATGAATGAATTCGTATATACTAGAAAACAGACACAAACAAAAGAGGGGCATAAAAAGTAAAGAGAATGAATATTTGAATTACAGAGAATACAAACAACCTAGAGGTAATGGGGCTCTGTACGCATATGGAGTGTAACAAGATTAAGTTTCTGAATCTTCTCAGTCTATTCTGCCCTTACTTCTAGTGGTAGACAACTAACAAGTGACTTTTTACTGCACCAGTGAGATTACACCCCATCCTACCTCCGTAGGAGACATTTGCCAATAACTGTAGACATCGTAGTTGTGGAAAATGTTGGAATGAAGGGGGAGTATTTCAGGTACCTAGTGGAACAATCTATTGTGCCCAACACACAGACAGCCTCTTCATAATTAAAAAGTATCCAGTCTCAAATGTAAACAATGCTGAAGTGAAGAAACCTTGCACTATTTACGTCACAGGACACATGGTGAGGAAAATTATTCCTAAAAATTATCCAACTTCCCTAGGGCTAACAGCATTTATACACAAGACAGTATAGGGGGAGAATGATTTAAAACATCTGAAGATAACTATTTTGAGTGATTAAACTACTGCTATCACTCATAAACATAAGAAGAAAGGCCAGCTGGTGGCATGATGGTTATAGTGGATGTATCCTAAATGGCTAATAGAGCAGTTCAAGTCCCAGAACCAGCAGCTTGAAAAAACATGAGCACATGTGAATGGCATGTCCAAAACTCCCAAAAGAAAGGAGAAACAGGGAAATAATTGCCGCATAACCATTCTCTCTCTCAGTCTCTGTCTCTCTGTCTCTCTCTCTGTGTTCCACTCCAGAAGCATACATGTCCCCTCACAAATTAGAATGAACAGATGGATGAATGAATTCGTATATACTAGAAAACAGACACAAACAAAAGAGGGGCATAAAAAGTAAAGAGAATGAATATTTGAATTACAGAGAATACAAACAACCTAGAGGTAATGGGGCTCTGTACGCATATGGAGAAGTCTTACATGGGAAACTATTGCCTGACCTAGAGGAGATGCATTTGTTTCTGAATTCATGTTGAAATCAAGAGAGGCAGGGTCCTAGTTTGCCTGGGAAGATAACAGTACATGAGTGTCAAAGTCAGACTTTTGAAAATACTACCTAGATTTTAGTTCATCAGCAAAACTTTTGAAACTAAATATATTTTATCTTTCTGCTTATGCTAGGCAAGTAAAAGGTTACTAGTTTTAGAAATGTTATATTTTGGAAGTACTTTTGTTTGGGAGTTCAGGACAGTTTCTCCTGAAATCTAGCAGTGTAATAAATTATCCATGGAAGGACTTTAGTGGTTTTACCCTGAGATACTGTAATAAATATTTCCAACTTGTTTATGGCTTTCTTTCCATAGTCCCAACACTGTAAGGTCTAGGCATGCTTAAATAGTAAAAACTAAAGGTAAATATGACATACTTAAGTTATTTCTGCAGTGAAAATAGCATCTTTAATGCAGTTGTATGTGTTAAGTTGTCACATGCTTGTCGTGACTGGCATTTTAAAGGGTAGTCCTAGATAAATTCCAAATCTTCAGCATTCTAAGCTGACTCTCTACACACTACACTACTGACCATTTCCACCTACTCTTCCCTTTTTTAAAGTCTACATTCTAAAGCAGCCAGAAATCAAAGGCGTCATAGATAGTAAAATCCTTTCTATTCTCATAAGTTTTGGGCAGGATAAGCTGACTAGGCTATTATTTTGAATTCTTCCTCTAAAAGTTAACTTTGTAGAAAACACTACCTATGAAGGTACATGTCGAAGTTATATAAGCAGAAAAAAGAATAGAAATACACATTAAATGGTAAGCTAAATACAACTATTCAGTCATTCTAAAACTCTACCACAAAGTCAAGGAAATAGTAAAATAGATAAAAACCCCACAAAGATAAAACTGGAGAGAATGTGAGAGCAGATGAGCAATGTCAACAAAATGTTAAAAGGCAGAAAGTGGAGACAGGAGGACCAGGGATTATTATCTCAGAGGATGAGAGAAAGCTGAGGCCTAACATTCCGCGGGGGTGGGGGTGGGGTGTGGAGGGGTAGGGGTGAGGTGGGGGGGAAGGTCAACTGAAGCTGCAGAGACCAAATAAAGCTCAAGGCCTAGGGAACCAGGTAGCTAAAGGACTGAATGGAGCGGATGGCAGGAGGACTAACAGATAAACTGTGAAATGCCCAGCTGGATCTTGCTCTATTTCCTTCCGCCAATCTGCCCTTCAGAGACTGCCACTTCTCTTCTATCATCCTTATAAAAATCAGAACTGCATTCTCTAGAAAGGCTGACCAAACCAGATCTATATGAATGAGATGCCAGGAATAACAGTAGAGGGTGAATGTGAAGTATTTTGTTTCTTAAAAGAGAGAGGGAGGGAGAGAGAGAGAGAGAGTCTGAATACTAAGTAATGAGATTCACTTCCTTCCTCTCATGCCAGGTTCCTAAACACTGACATCCATGATTGATCTTCCAGGCAAGGAGCTTGGGGAGAGTTTTATCTTGAGAAACGTACTGAGAAAAGAATCCATAGTGACCTGCTTTCAACATGGCCACTAACAATCTTCAGCTCCTGAATTCACACTATACAGATCTTTCCTATACTGTATTAGGACTTCTCTGTGTAGTGAACAAAATATGGCAGAAAGAAGTAGCAGTATCTCATTAGGTAATAAAACTGTACTTCCACCTCCAAAGAATACCCCCTTAAGTTTTCCCTTGACCCACTCATTCTGGAGGAATTCAACAAACCTATGGATAAACTATAGTGAGGGGCAGACTGCCAAGAGTCAAGTGAGAGACCACTGAAGGAAATCCACTGATTTAGGCCTGAGATGACTGAAGCTGGCAGCTTAGCTACAGATTTTTGGAAAACCTTGCGCCTGAAACACCAAGCCAATATGCCTACCTTCCTGACACAGAGGAACTGTGTAAAATAATATGTTTTCCATTCTAAAGTGCTGAGTTAAGTTGCAAATAAGTAATACTTGTCTAGTATATAACAACATTTAGGACCCTAAAGATAGGTAGAATCTCTATCCCATTAGCCTAAAGGTCCTACCAGATTAGAGGATGCTCCCCATCACCACCAAACCCCAAAGGCAGAGAGCTATGATCAGATTTTTAGGGGATTCTTTTTTTTACAAGAATTATTTTATTATTTTAATCTGACCAGAGAGATACGGGAGGGGGCACGAGAAAACAAGACATCAGGTCTAGGACTTGAACTGTGGTCAGCCATGTGGGAGTCCAGTGCCTTAACCACCACATCATGCCACCTGAAGTCCCCTAGGGGATTCTTCTTAAATATAAAAAGATATCTAACAGATAATTAGAGAAAACCTCTAAAATGTAAGATGAAAATAATCAGTAGAAGAAACTCAGAGATAAAAACATGAAGAGAATTAAAGACTTGAGATTGAAGACAAAATTATATATATCACCACACTGAGAATAGGCAGACATAGTAATGCAGGCCACCATGAATTTTCAGAAGACTAGGGATAAATAGAAGATCCCAAAAGTTTCTAAAGGAGAAAATTAAAAAAATCTATGCATCGGATACAGATGAGAATAGCACCACAGTTTTCAAAAGCACTATTAAAGGCTGGGAGAAAAAGTGATACGTACAACATTCAGAAGCAAAAAGACTCATAGACTAGAATTTATATATACAGTCAAACTATAAGTCAAATGGGATGGTAGAATAAAGAATCTATTTAGAAATGCAAGGTCTCAAAAAATGTTTGCTTTCCTGTATTCTTTCTTTAAAAGCTATGAAAAATCTTCTTTGCAAAAACGAGGGAATAAACCAGAAATGAGAAAATATGAAATCTTAATAAAGAAGGATTTGGCCAAGGAGAAAGTTAAAGGGAATTCTCAATACATCCGACCTTGACGGCAAACAGCACAGACTGAAAGAGGAAGGTACAAAAGGATTCCAGTAGGAATGGCTTCAAGAAAACCAAAGACTGGTAGACTGACATGCACACTCACATTGCGAGCATATTCACACTTCTGTTGGAAATTTTTAATTGAAATTCTGTATTGCTATGCATTACTTACTTAGCTTTAGAAAAAGCATAATTACAGATACGTGGTCATAATGCACTACATACGCTAGTGCGTATACACACACACACACTATATTGAATTCATGTTTTCTTATACTATATTGGGAAAGTGGGAGTGAGGAAAACTGAGGAAGGTTAGCATGAGAGAGCTCAAATCCTTACCTTTTTTATTATGAAAACAAAAGATAATGACCCACATTGAAAAACAAATAGCAAAAGGACACAAAACTTCTACTTAGAAATGAGAGAGGGTCAATGCCAGAAGCAACAACCAAAAGAACTACAAATAATTGTCTAGGAATTAGGACTCAGACTACACTTTTTTTTCTTTTTTTTGGAGAGGATTTTTGCTATATGGCACATGCGCTCACCAAAAAGAGAGAGGCAGAGAGACAGAAAGCAAGAAATCACCCCCCAGGGGGGATGGCCATGCCACAAGCTCTTCTCCTCCATTCTCCTCTTGGGATCTTGGGACGTATGCACACGCATCTGGTGTGAGTTTAAGCCCCCAGGTCCAGGACTTGAACCACGGTCAACTACATGGGAGTCCAGCGACATAGCCATTACGCTAACTGCTGGTCTCATCATTAAACTTTTGAGATCATACTGAATTTTTAAGCTTTGTACATTTTTATTGAAGACAATTTTTTTTAAATGAACTGCTTAAAAGATACAAGGCAAACAAAAGAAATTGTCATAGTCATATACATGAAGGTAAATATAAGGTTAAGTACTAAATACAGAAACCAGCAGATGGCATAATGGTTGCATCACTGGACTCCCATGTAGTCGATCGCAGTTTGAGTGCTGGACTAAGTGACTCAAAACTCATGCCAGGTGTGTATGCATGCCCAAAATCCCAAGAGGAGACTAGAGGAGAAAGAACTGTAGCATGACCATGGCCCCAGTGTGCAATTTCTCACTTTCTGTCTCTGTCTCTCCAGCAAGCACATGTACCCTTACAGCAAAAATCTTTCTCTAAAAAGGTATGAAATACAATAAAGTAGGATATTATACAATAATCTATTGCAAAATTTATACCTTTCCCACCAAACAAAAACTCAGAGACATAATGATATTGGCCTTGAAAGTACAAAACTATAGCACATTTTTAAAAACATAAGTTTCAGCAAAAAAAAAAAAAAAAAGAAGAAGAAGAAGAGTAGAAGAAGTGGGACGCCCTTATCCTATTGCTGATCCGAGATCATCTGAAGGGTGAGATTTGGATTCACACTTTTTTACATATCTTACTGTCCAGTGAAATCTTTCCTACTCACCTTGTTTCATGTTTGATTACATAGGCAATAATAATCCATACTCGTAGTAAAGAAATTCCCCATTGGTTTTATAGAAATGAAGTGTCTTTTTAAATTTAGTTTTAAGTTTTATTGTATTGAAAGGAATGGACCATTCACATGAAAAACAGATTTTGTAAGAAGAAAGTTTTAGACTTCCTTTAATGCTACAAAACAAACGTCCTTTTTTTTTTCTTTAAAGAAATGTACATTTTTATGCCCTAAGTTTCACTGACCTTCCATATTATAAAATATGAATTTCTGAAAAGCCCATTTGCACCCCTCCATCTTCTATTTCATTGTTCTACTACTACAATTTACAATGCCAAACGACACATGCCAACTAGCTTTAGATATTCCTAGACTAAATAAACTGAGAGATAAAAGAGAGGTATAAAAGCTAACGATAATTTAAGTATAGAACAAGACAAAAAAGTCTTCCCTAGTAAATCAATTTAAGACTTGATAGGATTATTGTCAGGAGCTAAGACGTTAGTATATTTTCAATACCATTTCACATACTTCTTTCCTGTGATGCATGTAACAATTAGTCCCCCTTTTAGAGATAAAAACTCTGTGTGTCTGAGAGGGCAAGCGATTTTTCAAGATATCATAGCTTCAAAGTAAATCACATAGCTGTTATTGCCACAGAAAATCAAGTATGTGAGGATAGTCTCAGAGATGAAAACTGCCAGCCAAGTCACATTATAACTAATCATAAGAAAATAGGGATTAAGAAGGAAAAACTAAATTGTAAAATACTAAGTTGAATAAAAGATAGTGCCTGATATATAGTAAAAGCATGGATTTTGCTAAATTTATTTATATAAAGCAAATTAAACAGATTTATATCACAGCTTATATTTGTATTATATGATTAGTTCTTCTTTGATGTAACTATAGGCTGAAACACTCTATGACAGCTATTCTCAGAAAATTTTGTAGAAGAAAGAGATTGGTATTGAATCTTAGAATATATTGCCAGGGGGAACTATATTACTAAGACAGTACATGTTTTATTATTTTATTTCTATTAAAAATAGAGTTTAGGGTCAGCAGATAGCATAGTAGTTACGTTGCTGGATTTTCACATAACTGACTGAAGTTTGAGTTCTGGACCTGGTGACTTGAAACTCATGCCAGGCATGTGTGTATGTGAACCCAAGATCCCAGGAAGAAAATGGGAGGAGAAGGGATTGTGGCATGGTCATGCCTCCTGGGGAGTGATTTCTTACTTCTATCTTTGTCTCTGTCTCTCTCCAGCAAACACACACAGCCTAAGGCAAAACCTCTTAAAAAAAGTTTAAAACTATACATGCCAAATATTAATATGTTGTGATTAAGCTTTTAGTTGTGAGTGGAAGACTATAGAAATATCTATTTTCTTCTTTTTGTTACCAATATGTTTTACTGCTCCTGTAATAGATACATATTATCTAAAATTTCTCTATTTTTTTAAGTACTTGAAAGATACATAATTTGAACCCTAATCCTTAAATCCAAGTTAAATGTTACATTTCATTGCTAGTGACAGGCACTGTGCTAGCTCTTTACATAGATTATTTCACTTGTTTTCATTACAACCTGTGAGGGAGGAATAACTGGTTCCCATTTTACAGGGAAACTGAGGTATTCTCTCTCTTATTTGAAAACTTAATTTCTCCAAAAAAATGTTTTATTCCTGAGAGCGCACATGTACACACACAAGAGACAGAGAGGAACACCCATGATCCCCTTCCTCGTCCTCCAGCCCATGGGATCTTAGACACTTACAAGCATGTCCAGCGTGTCTCAGACCAACCAGGCAAGAGATTTGAACTGTGATCACCAGGTAGGATCTAGCTTCCCCCAAGCAATGTGTGTTGCACTGCTGCACAAAGAGTGAAACCTGAGTGCTTTATTTTTAGGGAGCCAATATAGTGATACGCATTTTTTAAGTAGCCGATTGTAACCAATAATACTGTTAACATGAAAATAAATTAGGAAAGAAAAGAAAGAGAGAGAGAGAGAGAGGAAGAGTGGGTGCAGGAGAGGGAAGAAGAAGTAAAAGAGTAGGAGAGGGTAGGGACAATCCACTGTGACTGTTTCAAGAAGAGAACTTAAAACTAGAGGGCTGTTCGTGCAGTATGAAAGTGAGGCTTAATAGCATTACACTAACCATCCCACTAATTCGCAAGAGAAATTCTGCTTCCAGAAATGGAGTATGAGAGAAGAGGACAGCAGAGAGACTACTGAGGAGGAGAAATTGAAAGCCTGAAATAGACGTGACAAGAATCCTGAGAGCACATCAGGTTGAACCGCTGAATAGCACCGCTCTCATTCTGACTGAGATGCTTCATGTCTAATGTCTGGTTTTAATCCTAATAGTTACCCTCGCATATTTGAAATGATAATAAAGAGAAATGCAATATTTATTTGCCGCATGTATCTTAATTTAATTTATAAAAATATTATTGATAGGACATTGCCTTGGCAACTTAACATTTGTTCACAATGGACATGCATTACCGTCATTTCATTTCATTTCCTTCTGCCCTCGTAATATTACCTTAGCATTGTCAGAAAGTTCTCAGAATAGCGATGCAAATCAAAGATTCATTACAAAGCCCAGAGAAAGAGCATTATTGCAAGAACATTTCATGAAAGGTAACTACTGTGCATGCTTAGGGCCTGAATTGAAATGATAAAATATAGATTTCATTTATTTTTATAACAAAACCTTTATTTAAAGAAAGGGGAAAAAATAATAAAAAAAAAAAATACCTGGTCTTCCAAATCTTCACTCTTCAATTCATTTACTCAAAAGAAGCAAGAACACAGGCTAGAATATACAGGATCTTTCTCATCATCCGCAGTGACAATGCACTGAACGATTAAATATTCTCTTCCATAGCTTCCTCATGAGACAAGTACAAAGGAGCCCTCAGGGCTGAGGACCTGGAGGGGGTAATTTCATGAAGCAATATAATGATACCCCAAGTTTTAATAAGAATACAGACACTCTTCCAGTGCCTTGTCAACCTAGCCCAAAGCCTGAATTATACTATGAATCTGTCTGAAATGCTGCTGCTCCTCCTCTTCCTCCTCCTCCTTCTTTTTGAAGTTCTTCTGTTAGAGGGCAGATATGCTTGCCAATGAGAGACAGAGAGAGGAAGTGAGAGATCATCCCCCCCCCCCCCCCCCGGAGACACGATCACCCCCCCCCCCCCCCGCCAGGGTTGATAGCCACGCCATGAGCTCTACTCCTTCATTATCCTCTCTGGATTTGGGGCATGCAAACACATGCATTCAGCATGTTTTTCAAGCCACCAGGTCTGGGACTCAAACCACATAGTCAGCTATATGGAATCTAGCCATCTTAACCACTTGTCTGGCCTGAATTCTAAAATCTAATTTGGACCAATTACATGAGAAAAGCTTCATATACCTTGCCCCAGGACACTGCTTTGGTAATTCTTTTTGACATATACTGACAGTCTACAAGAAGCCAGTTCCCTAGTTAAATACCTTAGAAAACCCCCATATCCCCTCACGGAGTAATGGGAAAGATGTGATATGTACAAAAAATTACATTTATTCTAAAATGCTTTACAATTTTCCCAAGAATTCATCCATTCTGTAAATATTTATTGCTCCCTACTATGTGTCAGAGATTATTTAAAATGCTTGGACTATGACAAACAAACAAACAAGAAAGAAATATGAACTTTTAAAAACTTGCATATCAGAAAACAAAAATAAAAACAAATCATTTATCATGTTAGATGCAGATAAATGGTATGGAAGAACACAGAGAAAGGGCTAGAGAGTGGTTTGGTAGTAATGCAATTCTCTGCAAGGCTGACCCACACGGGAAGATTCCAGGTTCATTCCTGGAGCCCTCCCTGTATATACTAGATGTACACATGTCCATGAGCTAGGGATGCCTGAAGCTGGGGTATAGTTCATGGCACCGGGACCCTGTTGGGGGTGCCTCTCTCTATATATTTCTTTTGCTCACTTATCCTTGGAAGAAATGAATAAATGAACTTTTCAAAGAAGAAAAGGAAAATGCCAAGCAGAATGAAGGCTGCAATTTAAAATATGGTAGTTAGGCTAGACCTAAGTGAGGTGACTTTTGAGCAAAAGCTTGAATAAGGTGAGTAATTAGTTACGTAGGGGATTTGATACCACTAGTGTAGCGCTCGTGCACGGAAACATACTGGAAAACAGTAGAGCGTGAAATCAGAAAAGAAACGAGCCAGATCATGAACTTGGAACCCACTGTGGTAGGCAGCATGACCATCCTGTCCATGCCAAATGTCCACTCCAAATCCCTGGAAACGGAATGTGTTATGTTAGTTACAGGGTGAGGGGAATTTAAGATTGCAGATGGTATTAGGTTGCTAATCAACTGACCCTAAGAGAAGGAAGCCTATCGTAGATTATCTGAGTCAGTTCAAAGTAATCACAAAGTCCCTTAATGTGGAAGTGGGAGGAAAAAGAGTCCATATCAAAGTGATGTCATGTGAGAAAGTCTAGACTGGCCACTGCTGGCTTTGAGGACAGAAGGGGACTGAGAGCCAAGGAATACAGGTAGCCCCTACATGCTAGAAGAGGCAAGAAAGCATGTTCTCCCCCTAGAGCCTACAGAAACGAATTCAGTCTTGTCCTGCTGACCCCTTGATTTTAGCCTCGTGAGACTCTATAAGGATCATAAAACAGCATACATTGTGTTAACCCACTGAGTTTATGACAGTTTCATACAGCATAAACAAAACTATAATTCACTCACTGAATTAAATGAGCTGCTAGATGATTTGGAGCAGAGGGAAGACCTGATCTGACCTATATGTTAATGTGGACTCTTGTTGGGCACCCTAGTTAGGGTAGATGTAGAATACTAGATCGGAGGGTGTCCAAGGGAGAGACAGAGTTGTTGAAGTAGATGTGGTTGAAGGTAAGTAGTGGTTGAATCTATCAGAATGAATAAAAGCACAGCAGAAAGGCCACAAGGAAGACTCACTGAAAAAGGAAACATTTGAGTTGGACCTGTAAGGATGAAATGCTAAGATGTCAGTGGCCAAGAATGCTGGCTGGGGCTGGGCATAGGGAACATTATATATTAAAGAATCTTAAAAGCACAGAACTGCTAAGTTCAGCATAGGGTCTGAGAATATTCAGTGATGCGGTCTGTCTGAAATGTCAGAGTCAGACTGTGCCCTGTTTAAGGGTTTAGACTTTATTCTTTACGTGCAGTTCACAGCTGTTAAGAGGGCTGCTTGAGAGCAGGTCAGGACTTATTTATGACTTATTTGGCTGATGGGCTAGGAACATACACTTTCACCTTGTAAATGCTGTCTACCCCATAACTACTGACAAGCTTCAAGGGAATTGATGGCCAGTTGAGTTTTTAAAATACTCACATGAGTAATACAAATGTTACCAGCAGCTATTTACATTCGATAATGAAGTAAATATATTTTTTGTTTGGGGGAAACTTCTCAAGATGTCTTAAGGAATCTAATCCATCAAGGAGTTCAATTACATTTTAATGTATTTCCGTTCCACCCTGTCTTTGTTCAATACCACATATGAGATATATTAGGTGAAGGAGTTTTCCCCAATTTCATCCTCAACACTAAAAAGCTTCTCTCATCCTGGGAGCTGCATTCAATTATTTTAATATGGTCCACATCAGCTGAAATGGCCTTCAGCCAGTGAGAGTCCTAGGTACTGTGCGGCCTGGTAGTGCCCATTGCACCATCAGTTCTCTCTTTTCTAACACATGGAAAGAACACATTACGCCAGTCCCACTATTTTCATTGATGAGTTCTTATCAAGGGGTGAATGGCAAAAGCAGTTTGTTGTCATGTCTGAGTGGACATTTCTGCCTTGTAAAGACTGGTCAGACTAACACCTTGATGTGCCAACCAGGGAGGTTGGATATTCCAGAGGGAGCAGCTACAGAGAAAGTTCCTGTCACCCTAAGTCAGAGTGACCACATGGAGTCGGTCATTCTGGAGAGGCACCTGAATCTGTAAGGGACTGTGTCTATAAAGGAAATGAAATTTGTTGCAACTAGCCACCAAGATATGAGGGTTCAACCTATTCAAACACAAATGGCTATGAATTAAAGAATCTTAAAAGCACAGAACTGCTAAGTTCAGCATAGGGTCTGAGAATATTCAGTGATGCGGTCTGTCTGAAATGTCAGAGTCAGACTGTGCCCTGTTTAAGGGTTTAGACTTTATTCTTTACGTGCAGTTCACAGCTGTTAAGAGGGCTGCTTGAGAGCAGGTCAGGACTTATTTATGACTTATTTGGCTGATGGGCTAGGAACATACACTTTCACCTTGTAAATGCTGTCTACCCCATAACTACTGACAAGCTTCAAGGGAATTGATGGCCAGTTGAGTTTTTAAAATACTCACATGAGTAATACAAATGTTACCAGCAGCTATTTACATTCGATAATGAAGTAAATATATTTTTTGTTTGGGGGAAACTTCTCAAGATGTCTTAAGGAATCTAATCCATCAAGGAGTTCAATTACATTTTAATGTATTTCCGTTCCACCCTGTCTTTGTTCAATACCACATATGAGATATATTAGGTGAAGGAGTTTTCCCCAATTTCATCCTCAACACTAAAAAGCTTCTCTCATCCTGGGAGCTGCATTCAATTATTTTAATATGGTCCACATCAGCTGAAATGGCCTTCAGCCAGTGAGAGTCCTAGGTACTGTGCGGCCTGGTAGTGCCCATTGCACCATCAGTTCTCTCTTTTCTAACACATGGAAAGAACACATTACGCCAGTCCCACTATTTTCATTGATGAGTTCTTATCAAGGGGTGAATGGCAAAAGCAGTTTGTTGTCATGTCTGAGTGGACATTTCTGCCTTGTAAAGACTGGTCAGACTAACACCTTGATGTGCCAACCAGGGAGGTTGGATATTCCAGAGGGAGCAGCTACAGAGAAAGTTCCTGTCACCCTAAGTCAGAGTGACCACATGGAGTCGGTCATTCTGGAGAGGCACCTGAATCTGTAAGGGACTGTGTCTATAAAGGAAATGAAATTTGTTGCAACTAGCCACCAAGATATGAGGGTTCAACCTATTCAAACACAAATGGCTATTAATTGGTAATGAAACACACAAACACACACACAAATCAAACACAGAGTCAGTATGCCTGAGATTTGCTCTCATAATTATGATTATTACTATTTTACTTTTGCTATAGGGCATGTGCACTCACCGGAGTGAGACAGAGAGAGAAAGTGAGAAATCACTCTCTGTGAGGTAGAAGGGGATCCATGACACAATACTTTCTCCTCTATTCTTCTTTTGGGATCTTGGGCACCTATGCACATGTGCCCAGAGTGATTTTCAAGCTGCCAGGCCTGGCACTTGAACTACAAAGTCAACTACATGGAATCTAGCACTTTAACTTCCATGCCATCTGCTGGTCCTGCTCTCATAATTGTAAGTTTTGTATAGCATTTGAAGACCATTAAAGACCAGTAAAAAGCAATTTTGTAAACTGAAATCATATCATTTATGCCTATAACACAAAAATAAATAAACACAAACAAAAACTCTAATATCACTAATGTTATACTAAGCCTGATAAGATTTCTTCTAACAATATTATGTACAGATATAATAAATCCAGTATCTCAAACAATACAGATGTAAAGAAGGATGATACACCCTGGAAATCATTACAAAAGACTAATTAATAAAGCTCCCATGACTGTTGGGAGCTAAAATTACTGGTAAATATAGTAAGTTTGAATAAAATGAACCTGTACATTATAAGCATGAAAATGTGAACATTTCTCAAACAAATTTTATATGTATAATAAAATGTGTATTTTAATAAGTTAATAAATGAAACTTGAGTAGACATTGGTCTATTTTATCTGTTTCCTCAAAAGTTTTTGTATCCTCATTGTGATAATGGATAATCACTTTATATGTGTGACTTGTGCTGAATATTCTGATACACATGTTATATAATTAACATGAAATTTATGAAGAAATCTAATAAAAAAAAAAGTTTAAAAAGTTACTTCTCTAACATGAGCTTCCAGCAGGATACTTCTAGTCTTCCAACCATTGTACATACTCAAAAAATACCCAACACAGGTTTTGTTTATTTATTTATTTTTAGGTTTTTGCTATAGGACATACGCCCCATGGAGAGAGAAAGAGAGAGACTGAGAGAAAGAAAGTGAGAAAGCACCCCCCCCCCCAGGTTATGACGATACCACAATCCTTCTTTTCCTTTCTCTCGGAGTCTGGGGCATACATGCACCCAGGCCACCAGGTTTGAGGCTCCAACCAGGGGAGGCTCATGTTGGAGTTCAGCACCTTAACCACTATGTCATCTGCTGGTCCCAGTAACAGGTTTTATATGTGACACCTGAGCAGACTCACTAGTTCTAAAACACAAGGCCACAGTCACATTGAAAACACAATTTAACAAGCCTCATGTAGTAAAATGAAGCAGTGTGGCGCAACTCCCATTAGGACGGGAAAGGGTGCCCTGTTCAGATGGTGCTGTGCAGACCATTTCCCCATGGGATATCTGCTCTGGGCAGTCAATGATTGATATGACAATGACATTTCAGTAGTAGAGCATAGAACTGCCTTCCCAACTCCCTGCGACAGATGTAGTTTTTCCACTAAGGCCAATGTTGCAAGAGACAAGTTTACTTTGACTTGAACCGTGCTTATAGTTGCTCTTGATAACAATTCTACAAACCCCCAAATGGAAAGAACTTGAAATGTACACTACCTTGTATCCTGAAAGTAAATAGGCCATTTTTCAGGACACTATTCTGTCAAGATACATCTTTAAAGTTTTTGGTCCTGAATGCATGTCAAATATTTT
The DNA here is from genome assembly GCF_000334495.1 of Tupaia belangeri chinensis. NCBI lineage: Eukaryota > Metazoa > Chordata > Mammalia > Scandentia > Tupaiidae > Tupaia > Tupaia belangeri. Next base: position 3,768,084 of record NW_006159536.1, read on the forward strand.
CTTTATCACTGTAAAAATTCAGGTGAATGTATCACACACTGCTTGACTCCTAAGAAAGATTGAATTCACTGAATTAAATTGGGTAGTTCTCAGCACCACTTTATCTTCATCACCTACAAAACTATTCTTCAACTGAGAGTACTCCAGTTCCAGTGGTCTCCTTGTGAATATTATAGCAATTAAGAAGGCCACTTTAATGTACAGGGGAAGAGGAGAATGATTATTGTAGAACCTCAAATCTGGAATTATGTTTAAACATCACAAGAAAAATGTTCTCATCTGTACTGGATAGAAAAGAGATGGTGTATTTGGCATTATCAGGTGAGATAGAGAAAGAACGTGTTTGAACTTCAGAATTCCATTTTAACAGTTTCTTTGTACATTATATAACAAGTTACCAAGATTAGTAGAAAACAATTCATGAATTAATTTTAGAAAGTATGGAATCATGGAAATTCTAAATAAATATTTAAAAAAAATCATTCCTGTGAAATTGCTGCATTGCAAAATATAATTCTATTTTAATAGGGCAACATTGGCTATTTTTTCCCCATTTCCTACTCTTTCTTAGTATGCTCATAGCAATGAGGTTTGCAGGTTGGAAAGAATGTCACACATAACTGGTAGCCATGGGTTCCCTGTAGCACCTCCCATCTGTGATTGAGATGCTACCTACACATGAGAGGTGACTACACTCTTACACACCTCCCACTCAGTTCTATCTTAGAGTTAAAGCTCAAAACTAAGCAGATCTCTACCGTGATGAACCACACTAGTCACAGCTCAACACTGGAAATTAAAGACTGATCTCAGTCAAAAAAAATTAATACATAAGTCCTAAAAATATATATTAGCAAACTGAACCCAGCAATGCATAAAATAACATTTTTCTGCCAATTTTGGATAGCCCTAGGAATTCAAGCTTAATTTAAATTTGAAAAATCAATTAATATAATTCACCATTTTTATAGATTAAAGGAATAAAACATTCAAACATCAGAGTGGGTATAAGAAAAAAATGCTAAGTAAAATTTAACAGTTACTTTTAGTGACTGGGAATTGTCAGAAACTCCCTAACCTAAAAAGAAAAGATAGAAAAAGTCTCTCTGCTCCTCTAATCTTCATGCCTGTATTTCCTTCCTTGATATAACCTGGACGTTGTTAATGGAAGTGGAAATATAAGTGACCTTATTTGTAATCTCAACAAGAAAATAAGAATTCACTCTAATTTTCAACATTGGTTATGATTTTGCCGTGTGTATAAAGAATAATAATATATAAATAATACAAATATATACATATTACTAATGTTCTATGATGATTTAAAGACATCTCCACAGATAATAAGAAATAAAAAGTCAGATAAATAGATAAATTATATAATATATATTAATATTTGTATGTATGACAAAATTCACTAAATGAAAAGTAGACAAAATTCTTATTAAAATTATAAATAAAATGACCTGCTATACCACTCCATTCAACACTGGAAGTCTTGGCACAATAAGGCAAAAAGGACAAGTATAAAGATTAATGAAGAAACAGAAGAATTTGGAAAGAATAAGTAATCATGAGTCACAGATTATATCACTGTACAACACTCTTGAATAATACTCAATTAAATTATTGGAGTTTACAAAAAATCTTTAGGAAATTTTCTAGCTTAAAGTAATTGAACTGAGGGGCCATTTCTGTTGAGATATATCTTTATGGATTTGGGGGCCGAAATGCATGTCAAATATTTTTCTTATCACTCTAAAAAATTCTGGTGAATGTTATCATGTCCCATTTACAGCCCAAGAATGCACGTGACTTCACTGAAATAAGATGGGTAGTTCTCAGTTCTTTATCTTCATCACCTACAATACTATTCTTCAGCTGAGAGTGCTCCAGTTCCCGGAGTCTCCTTGTATATCTTGTAACAAGTAAGAAGGCTACTTGTACGTATAGGAGGAAAGGAGAAGAAAGAAGACATAGAATGATCATGGATTTGAAGACTCAGTATTGTAAGGATGCCAATTCCCTCCCAATTAAACTATGGATTCAATTCAATCTCAATTGCAGTCCAATAGGTTCAGGCTAGTTTCAAAATTTGGGACAAAAAGGGGGCCAATGTAGCCAATGTAGTTACAGATAAACAATATAAACTACTGTAAAGTTATAGTAATTAAGTGAGCATAAGTACATGCTAGCAGAGACACCTGCAGTCATTTACAGTGTTTAGAAACAGATGCAGAAATATCAAGAAATGGGAATAATGACTAAAGTAACTGTGTGGCCCACTGGAAAAATGAGAGACTTTATAATAAATAGTATCTAGCAATCACCTTTTATGGGAGAAAAACTATTTCCCTATCTTTCATGATGGTAAAAATTTATCCTAGCCTAGATGAATTAAAAATTTAAACAAGTAAAGTTATAAACCTTTACATAAAATAGAATCTATGATTTTTAGGAAGGGAAATATTTTTAAAATTAGACATGAAATATCCAAACATAAAGAAAAAAATTGATACATTTGACCCATATTAGAAAAAGAAAAACTATTCATTTTTAAAAAAAAGCAAAAAAGACTAATTATCAGGGGGAGAAAGTATTTGTAACATATATACTATCTACAAATATGTAATGAATAAATCTATGAATACACAAGGAATTCTTGGAAATCAATATGAAAAGTAGATAAGTGGATATAATTCTTAATAGGAACATCACAAAAGAGCAAATCTGAATGGTCAATAATTATATTTAAATATGCATACGATCAACCACAAAGAATTACTTCATATCCATAAAACTGGCAAAATTTAAAAACCTAACTACATTAAGTTTTGCTGACCTTGTAGAACCAGTGGAATTCTATTTTACATTTAATGGTTTTAAAAATATTAGTAAAAGTAATACAGAAAGTAATTTGGCATTATCTAATATATTTGAAAAGTTGCATACACAATGAGCCAAAAATTTCATCCTTAGATATATTTCCTAGAGAAAATTGTTACACAAGCTCACCAGAAAATATGGAGCTGGTTGACAGTCATGCTGCTTGTAGGAACAAAATCCAATAAATAATACAAATGTCAATCCAAAGGAAACTAGAACCAAGTATGGCAGTGAAATGAATGAGTAACACCTATATTCAAGAACATAATAGGCCTCCCTTGCTAAAAGGAAAGTAGCCAAAGAAGACTTTTTACAGTATCAATGCATTTATAAATTTCAAAATAATATAAAACTGGGACCGGCAGTTAGCATAATGGCTATGTCGTTGAACTCCATGTAACTGACTGCAGTTCGAGTCCTGGACCCGGAGGCATAAACTCATGCCGGGTGTGTGTGCGTGTGTGCCCACGATCCCGAGAGGAGAATGGAGAGGGGATTGGTCATCCGCCCGGAGGGTGATTTCTCGCTTTCTATCTCTCTGTCTCTGGCGAGTGCACATGCCCTATAGCAAAACCTCTCCAAAAAAAAAGAAGAAGAAAAATCATATAAAACTAAAAAAACTCTGAGGGATATAAAAATATATGGTAAAATTGGTCCAGCAGGTGGCATGTAGCATAAAGGGATTGGATTCCACATGGCAAAAAGCATGGTTCATTTCCTGGACTCGGCAGCTCAAAAAAATCACACCAGGAGAGAGAGAGAGAGTGTATGTGTGTGTGTGTGTGTGTGTGTGTGCACGCATGGCACAAATTCTAAGAGGAGAATGGAGGAAATGAAACTATGACTTGGCCACGCCCCCAGGGGGTGCATTCTTACTTTCTCTCTCTGTTTCTGGCACCAAGAGCACACAAAACAAAACAAACAAACAAACAAAAAATCGGAGAAAATAGTAAAAGAAAAGCACAGTAAAGATTGTTACAGAGAAAAGTAAAAGTAAAATAGATGGGATTGGCAAGGGGTACACAGGAGACTTCAAAGACAATCATCACACCGTTTTCCTCAAACCAGGAATTAGGTATATAGACATTCATAGCATCGTTGCTTATCATACATAGCATATGGTTTTAGAAAAGCCTCTTACATCATTTAACATTTGATGAACACCTAAAGTCTTTCAATGACTTCTAGGGAAATGTTCTGATTCTCCAATTTGGTTACTTAGGACCTTTGTTATTGGGTCTCTCCTACTTCCCAGCCACATAGTACCATAATTCTCTCCCCACTATTTTCCCGATCATACCTTCCATATGGTAGTTTCATTTCACTGAACATCCATTGATGTCTACTTTGTCTGCAATATTCTTTCTACTTCCACTTGCCTCACCCATGCCTTCCTTCCTCTGAGAAAACTCTAAATCTTTCCTCCTCACGTTCTTCTCTCAGGTGAAGGGGACCTGTCCTGAGTTCCCATTGCAGTCTGCATCCCTTGAACACTATACGTACACTCATTTTTGCTCTTACTTCCTGTAACAGATTCTGCGCTTGGTGACAACAAAAATCACTGTTGCCTTGTGCATTTTTACCAGTCTTCTCTGTAATCCACTGCCTGGGACATGAATAGTGCCTGGTAAATATTCCTTGATGAATAAATGACAAGTAAATGAACAAATTCTTTTCTGTACTAGCCCATTGTTTCCATTGTTGAATAGATCTAATACTTAAATAATTATTTCTTATATTGAATTTGCCTCTGGTTCCTTGTAACTTTGCCCATGGGTCACATTTATCACTGAACCACATCACAGAGCCAGGTATATGGCAGGTCATCAAAGCTACTAGAAGAGGGATCAGCAGATGACATGCTGGTTACATTGCTGGATTACATGGCCAACCACAGTTTAGCCTCAGAGCTGGTGGCTTGAAACTCACACCAGGTTCATGTGCATGCGTGCCCAAGATCCTGGGAGGAGAATAGAGGAGAAGGGATTGTGGCATGGCCATGCCCCCGGGGGGTGATTTCTCACTCTCCCTCTCACTGTATTTGTCTCTCTTTTTCCCCAGTGAACGTTCATGCCCTCAAATAAAAACCTCTTTAAAAAAAGAGTTGGTAGAAGAAAGCTTTTGCTTTCGTTGCCTTTTCTGGCCATCATTTTTCATATATAATAACATCAAATAATATATTTTTATGTTGTTTATTTCACTGTATCATTGAAGCACCATGCATGTTCAAACATTAACACAGCTGTTAAAAACAATTATCAGCTAATTCAAATTCAAAATACAATCTTCTTTGTTGTGTGTGTCAGGAGTGACAGCATTTCTTTTAGTGATCATGTTATCATCCTATGAGTATACCATTGCTTGTAAATTTCTCTGATGTCTTTTTTCACTTATTTTAAATATAAATGAAAACTAAGTTCAGGAGTGGAATATGAGGAACATATCTGAGATTACTAAACTAAGTTTTTCCCTTTTTCTCTTAGGCATAGTTATTTAGGTCTCAAATTCGTTTCTTGAGAAAATAAAGGCACTGTTTATTTTCATCTGGGATTTCAACATGTCCTAAATGGCAAAATGAAACTACTAACACGGCAGGGTTTTTTATGTATAATGTGCTAATCTAGTGGCTTCTCTTGTGTGACCACTGCTTTTTATCTTGCTTGTATCTCTTGTCCTGCCTTTTTTCTCTTCAGAACTTCTCTAGAGGTCCCTCCTCTGGAAATGATGATCCTCACTGGACTCTATATCTGTCTGTCTCTGTCTCTCTCTTTTGTCAGATTTTCATCTCATCATGTCTTTCCCTGAACCCTATTTTCCTTTCCACTTCAACAATCCCTCTCTCTCTCTCTAGCCTTTTAAATGTCACCTTTTGGATTCTGCTTGTCAGCGGGATTAACAGAATGACAAACCAATGAACTCCCAGAAAGAAACTAATGAAATGAAACCATCTCCCCATATGGGAATCATAGATAATGTTCCTAACTTTTTGTGACACATATTTAACATTTTTGTTATAAGAAAAACAGTGAAATAGGATGTAGAGTGAATGAAAAGCCCTCCGTCTTGGAAGACTGAAAAAAATAATAAAGGAAAAGATAAAAATCTATTCAGAGATTAATTTCTTTATCCAATTTGTGCATAAATTCATTCAGCCAAGAATTATTGAGCGTTACACCTTAGACATTGTTCTAGGAGCTATAAACGTACAATAGTGAGGAAAACGGGCAACATCCCAGAGTGCATTCACAAACCTTCTAGAATGAAGGGATGATAACAAGCACAAATGCAAATACGTGTGATTCACCTTTATAATTTATGCGCCAAAACTGAAGAAAAATATTTTTTTACGAAGGTAGTACCAGGAGAAATAGTCTTAATAAAAGTCCATATTTTATTAATCTACAATCAATCCATTTGGGTGATACAGAGTTAAAGAGAACATATCTTTCAAAGTGTTATTTTTCACAGAGAAAATATTAATCTTTTGAATTTGAATGTTCCTCAGGGCCACATCTTAAAAACACAATCATTTGTAAACTGACTGCCTTTGTTTTACCAGCAAAAGCTTTTATTTTGTCTTTCAAGATATTTCAGTGGGGTACTTCACAGTCCACCTTCCCCCACCCCCACCCCCCAAATCAAAGCTATTCTTATTGTAAGGAAAGGCACCTTTAGAAGTTGTGTTAACTCTTATAGGACACTAGAGTGCCATTTAATACAGCAAACCAATACTACTTAGCAACCTTAGAGAATCCCTTGGACACCTGGGAAATTCGATTCAGCACCTGTACTATTGTTTTAAAATCCCTCCCTAAAGAAAACATTTTCTCCAGGTAATGAAAAATACCCTGAAAAGAGAGCTTTCAAAATGTGAGGACCTGCACTGAGAGAGATATGCAACAAATGACTACTGAGAATCTTATCACTTGAGTTAAAATTTTGCTCCTGCATTTTATGGCAAGAAGTAAAAGGTTGGCAGAGAGATGGGAGAATGCTGTCCATCAAGTGTCTGTCAAATTATCCACTGAAAAGGTCATTCCAATGACAATTATTCTTCCAGCTGCTATCATATTAGAAGTTTTTGCCAAAGAGATTTTTTTAAAAGTCCCCAGACAGACTGAGAAACTTTGAACAAACCTCACCTAGGAAATCTAAAAATCGCTTCAGAATGCTAGTAATCATATACAATAATATTAAGTGCATACTTTAGAAATATAAACTTGCCAAAGACAGTAAGCAATTATTGCATGGTATTTTTTTTTTTCTGCCTTACTCAGAAACAGCTATCTGAGATCTACAAGAAGGAATGTTGTTATTTGAGGGGTTGTCCCACTTGTCTGTATATTTAGTATGATGTATTAGAAAACTGGGTTTAAGAGTTCAAAGAAAGGTCATGATTTATACTGGGAGAGCTGCTGATTATTGTGAATTAATAATCACCAATACTGAGATAAATTACAGTGTAGGGTTGATTTAGTCTGTCTATAGCACTTCATGGTTCTACAGTCAGGTTTTAAAGAATCATGGCTCAGAAGCTTATTTTGACACCGTATTCCATGTGTATGCTGACCTACACTCCCACAGGCTCTAGAGTTTTCTTCTATTCAGAAGTGGCACTTGACAGGGCTAAGTAAAGGAGTCCAATCACATCTGATTTGTCAATATAAGATGTAACAGATCAGCCACACCTAAGAAGGTCCCTAGCACAGAGGTCCTTTTAAGCCCTTTTCAGCACAATCCAAGTGTTGCCTTTCCTCACTCCTTTGTATATTTTGTAAACACTTTCCAAACTCTGGTCAGATCTTCTTCTCCTTCTTAAATGAAGCCAGCTTGGTACATGGGGTTCCATAGCTGTTTCTACTTCTTTCATTTTTTTTTTGTTTTGTTTTGTTTTTAATTGCCAAAGGGGGCATGTGTTCATCAGAAAGAGAACAAGAGTCAGAGATAGAAAGAGAAATTACCCTGTAATAGGCCACTGTCATGCCACAATCTCTTCTATTTATTCATCTTTTTGGGATGAATTTTGGGAACCTATTCATATCTGTGCCCTATGTTTCTCAAGCCACTGGGACTGAGATTCATATCCCAGTAAGCCATATGGGATCCAGTGACCCTAATCTCTAGACTACAGGGCCAGCTGTCCACGTCTTTTAAGTAGGTTTTCATGTGTCACTATGTTGGTATGAGGAAAGCCCTCTGCTGTTGATTTAAGTAAAGGGAGTAGATACTGAGCTCAGTTTCAGAGAGACAGAGGGGTCCACTGGCCGAACTCCAGCCGTGGTCATGCCTGTGGTATGGAGCAAGGATGGAAATGCTAAAAAACATCTTCCTCTTTGTCTATCAGTGAAGTCTTAGTAAACTGTATCAGTCCCCTTGAGCTCCTTGACTTTATTCAGTATATATCTATTAATCAACTTTGCAATACTTCTCTCCCAGGTAAGGCATTCCCTTTAGATACCAATGGTATCTACTCAACCACCTAAGCTTTTACTCTTTGTGTCCAGGTTCATGTGGATAGATTATCATTCTTCAGAACAATTAGCACTAGGGGTTAACTCATTTTATCCTTTGGGCTTTACTGTATAATTGTCAAAGGAAAGAGAATAAAGAGTGATGACAAAGGGGTGGAGGAGAAGAAGAAAGGAAGGAGGATGTAAGGAAAAAATGAAGACAAGAAAAGTAACTGGGAGAGGAATGAAAGAGAAAGAAGGTGAAAAGAGGAGGGTAAAGGAGGAGAGAAGAGGGAGACTTAAGTCAGAGAGGTTCATAACCTGGTAGCTTACAATATTACCATTGATTTTAGGGTAATGCCTGTAGTCATTAGATGCGCCAAAAATGGTAGAGAGGATTTCGTAAGTGTCTGAGCTACATTGACTGGTTTGTGTAAACAATTGGTGAATTTTTTAAAAGATGAAATCTTCTGGAGTGGTGAGTGGTGAAACAAAGGTAAGAAGAACTCTTTCCTCTCATGCAAGCTTCCCTTACATTGATTCTGTCATACTTAAGCTCAGTAGTGACACAAGGCTCTCAGTGTACGAATCCATGCCATTAAATACATATCTAAGTGCCTAAAGAGAGTGGAAGGGAGAATTACACTTTCACGCCTACAATGCAGAAATAGCCCTTCTCTTCCTAACCACATCTAGATCCTCAGAGGAAAAAGCCCCTTCTCCAAATTCCAGGCTCGCTCCATTCCCTGCTACTGAATTAAACACTTCCTAGAGTAACTGACAGCTCACAAATCCAATAACATCCCTTGGTGGCTTATCTGTTACAGACACATTCATCTTTAATATTAATGTTATTCATATTAAATCTGGAAAAGACACTTCTACTTCTCCTAGAGGCCTTGGCTAGCACTGATCCTAAATCTGAAACTCCATGAAATCATTTTGCCAAATTTTCCCTTGTGTGTTACCCCACTTTCAGTCCCTGCCATCATCAGTTGAAAATTTCAACAATTTCTGTGATAAAGTAGCAGCATTTATACATCTGAACTAGATGTGAAAACTGCTTTAATTATTCTCAACTGACTAATGAGAAGATTGAAAAAGCTTGACTATTATGAATATGTTTTAACAAAGATCTATTAATACCTGTCAAATAATCCAAGTCAAGTCCTTTTAAGAAGAAACATATCTTTTATTAATGCTTTTGCTCATCTTACCTCAAAATTATAAATACTGTTAAAGTTTTCTCAGATATATATATATATATATATATATATATATACACATATACACACACACATATATATATATACATATACACACACACACACACACACACACACACATATATTTGTTATTGCTGCTGTTTCATTTTATTTTGTTTCTTGTTTATTTAGACATTTTACAGCTATTGGAGTGGCCAGTCTCCACCCTCTATACTACTAGGGTTCCAGCTGGATTTGAAAATTAAACCGATATAAAATAGAATGACAGGACAGAACCATACTAATTTATTTAATACAAGTTTTACATGGCAAGGGAGCCCTTAAAAGGAAATGAAGACCTGAAGAAGCAGTATCAGTTACTTTTATGTTGAATTGGACAAAGAATAGAAAGGTATGAAAATGCAACTGAATTATACAGGGAGGCTTAAATGATAGGAGTTATTTTAACAAGATCTGCACAGAATTCTCCTGGTCTCAACCTCTCATCTAAGGATAAGAATGTTTTTCCTTTAGGTAGAGAGGATATTTTTCACTTGGCAATTTCATCTTCTGTTCCTAAGAAACAGCGAAGGTCAAAGTGATCTTTCAGTACCTGTTGTTTTTCAAGTGCTTCTGACTTAAATTGTCAGTATGACAAGGTGTTTTTTTTTTTTTTTTAACTCTTTTATGGGTAATAAAATGGCTGAACATTTTCTCCACCCAGGCTGAATGACCTCCTCTGAGTTATCAACACACTCATTACCTGAATTTAAACAATACCAAATTTTGTCTATTCTTTTTAACTTACCTTAAACAGAACTCTATCCTCTGCAACTTCATGCCCTATGCCTTAAACATACACACACATTTTTGAATCCATTCTTTACTGAAGCCTCATTCTGAAATTTTATGAGTGTCACCTCAAAATACATATAACTGTTGGTTAAGACCACAGTATCAAGTTATTAACAACTGTATTTGCTCACGAATTAATAACTCCACTACTATTTCAGAATGAAACTATCAAATAAGAAAATCTTTTTAAAAAATTTTATTGAACTTTATTTAAATTTGACCAGAGAGGGAGAAGGAAGGAGAGGGACAGAGAAAGGGAGAAAGCAAGCTGCCAGGTCTGGGACTTGAACCACAGTCAGCCATGTGGGAGTCCAGAGTCTTTAACCACCACACTGACAGCCCCAAATAAGGAAATATTATTATAATATCTAGAATTATCAGGCCCAACCACCAGGTGAACAATTAAATTTAATTGACTGTATCGAATTTTCAGTTATCACCCTTTCAGCTTCAAGTCACTGTGCAAAGAAAGTATCAGTCACAACTTCCTAAAAAATACTAACACTGTTCCTACTTATATAAATCAGGTAGGAAACACAAGCAATCATCCATATAATCCAGGCTACACAAGACAAGAATTACTGTAATTATTTGTGAAATCCTTTTAGTTAATCTAGATTTAGGTAACTACATTCATTGTCTTTTCAAATATATGTCATTTGAAATTCTCCCCTCAAATAAAATCAAACAAATGGACAGCCCTACAGAGTATGTTATAATTTTTGATAAACTTTGTTGTTGCTATAAGGCACGTATGCCCACCAGAGAGAGATGGGGGTGGGGAGTGAGAAATCACCTGCAGGGGGTATGGCCACACAGCAATCTCTTCTCCACTCCTCTCAAAATTTTGTACATGCACTCCCAAGCACCTAGCATGATTCTCAAGCTGCCAGGTCTGGGACTTGAACCATGAAGCTGACCATGTGAGATCCAGTGCCTTAACCTCCAAGCCACTTGCTGATCCAACAGATGAATTTTTATTAGATCTGGTAACATTATATTTTAGGTCTATATTAATTTAAATTCCTTAGTGAATGTAAATCTATATATCTATTGACAGTTAATACATTATGATGCATAACCTACTCATGTCATCCACCTAATTAAAATCTTTGTTCTTGGGCCAGCGGGTGAGTGGAGGTTAAGGTGGCTGGATTCCATGCAGTTCAAGTCCTAGACTCAGCGGCTTGAAAATCATGCTGGACATGTGTGTGTGCATGCCCAAATCCTGCGATGAGAAAGGACTGCAATGTGTCTATCCCCTCTGGGGGATGACCTCCTCTCTCTCCCTCTCTCTGTCTCTGTCTCTCTGTCTCTGGTGAGTGTATGTACCCTATAGCAAACTTAAAAAAAATGCTGAGTTCTACCTTAAAGATTGTGATTAGGGGAACAGGTATGAATAAGGGCCAGTACTTTCATGACACCGCAAAGCAATCAGGAGCACACTGGCTCATGCATTTGTGGGGTAGGAGGAGAGGCTGTCACTAGTGAGAACTGACAGTTAGGACAGGGCAAGTTTCCATTCTTGTGTACTTCACTTGGGGGAATTTAGGTAGATTTTCTAGTTAGGCTCAGAACTGGTCACAGTCCCATTCATTCTTTCTTTTTTTTTTCGGAGAGGTTTTTGAAATAGGGTATGTGAGCTCGCCAGAAAGACAGAGAGAGACAGAGAGATAGAAAGTGAGAAATCACCCCCCCCAGGGGGGGATGGCCACACCACAATCCCTTCTCCTCCATTCTCCTCTCAGGATCTTGGGCACACACACACATGTACCCGGTGTGAGTTTAAGCCACCAGGTCTGGGACTCAAACCGCAGTCTACTACATGGGAGTCCAGCAACATAGGCATTACACTAACTGCTGGTCCCCTGGTTCCATTCATTTTTGAGCTACCCAACTTGGTCTGCAAAGTAGAGAACAGGGTGGCAGTTCCTCCAAGCACCTGACATGTATGTCATAAGCAATTCCTCAATGGTCAGTACTAAATTTTGTAAATTACTGAACTTCTAAAAATGTAATTAGTGTAGACTTAAGGTTCTCTAACAACGTCATTCTTAAACATTCCTTGCTACTTGTCTCCTAATATGCCCCATATTAAAAATGTTATTTGAAAAATAACTCATATACTTGTGCAAATACAAATACATACTATTCTAATAATTCAAATCATGCAGTGAGAAATACAAAACAAATACAATTCTCCTTTCTCTCTTCCACTCACACACTCAACTTTCCAGAAGCCACTTTTTAAATAGCACTTCTATTTTTTATTCTCCTTGGTGAGTAATTGCATAACACTAAGCTACCACAGATACATATACATACACATACACACACACACACACACACACACACACACACACACACAAACACATACGGATATTTCAAAAGGTTTATAGAAAAAAGAACTAAAGTATGAGATTACTTTTATGAAACAAATATGATATCCTTGCAGAGTTTAAACATTTTCGTTTTTCTCTGAACTTTTTGAAGACTTCTTACATACTTCTTTCACATAGACACATAATTTGTTGAACTTTAAGTAGCGTTGGAAGACTACCACTTGCCTGTCATGAAGAATAAGGAATTTTCCTTTCATATAATCTCTTTCCTCTCGTTTCCAACCAATCTGCATTATTCTGTCTCTGACTCCCTTCAAGGTTTTTCTCAAATGAACCTGTTTAACACTGGACTCCAGTTTCCACCATCAGATACCTCTACCCTTCTGACCCTGCTTTAGTATTCTCCCCATCCTCTTACCACTTTCTAACATAAGACATAAAATGCTTCTTTATTATGTTTACTGTTTGTCTCTTCTGGCTAATGTGCAGGTTACATAAGAGCAAGATGTTTTAAAACTATTGTTGCTATTGTTTCCTGGTATAACATCAGCACTTAAAAACATGTCTGGTGGGGAACCAGCAGTTAGCCTAATGGCTATGTCACTGGACTCCCATGTAGTCGACCGTGGTTCGTGTCCCGGACCCGGTGGCTTAAAACTCACGCCGGGGGCATGTGCGCGTGTGCCCAAGATCCCGAGAGGAGAATGGAGGAGAAGGGATTGCAGCGTGACTATCCCCTCTGGGGGGTGATTTCTCACTTTCTGTCTCTATGTCTCTCTCTGTCTGTCTGGCGAGCACACGTGCCGTATAGCAAAAAACCTCTCCAGAAAAAAAGAAAAAAAAAATGTCTGGTGGACAGTTAAGTGATCATAAGTACTTTTTCTTTTTTTTTTTTTTTTATAGTTTTTCCATAGAGTATGTGTGCTTTCTAGAGAGAGATAGAGAGAGGGAAAGTGAGTAATAAACCCCCAGGAAGTATGATCACACCACAATCCCTTATCCTTCATTTTCTTCTTGGAATTTTGCGCAAGCATGCACATGCACCCAGAGTGATTTTCAAGCCTCAGGATCTGGGACTTAAGACATCGTCAGCCATGTGAGAATTCAGCAGCTCAACTAGCATGCCACCTATCGGTCTCCAATAGGTTCTTGCTTATTGAAACAATTTTAGATTTATTAAATAATTTTAAGTCATCAATTTTATTTTTAAAATAATTACATCTTTTTAACCAATTAATTCAGTCAGTTTTCTATCACCGCCATGAAAGACAAGAACATTAACATCCATACACATTATATTTTGTGACATTCTTTTATTTTATTGTTGTCATATAGCTAATTTGATCTCATTGTTATAAATTATTCCATTTGCCATGGTTTGAATGTGTCCTCCAAAGATCTGTGTTGGGACCTGGTTCTAGTTTTGATAGGATTTAGAAGTTGAAAACTTAATCCCACTATGGTGTTGAAAGTTGAAGGTTTGTGGAGTTGTTTAGGATTAAGGTCATCAGTGAGGCCCCTCATGATTGAATATAGGTGGGTTCTATTGTGAAGAGATGAGACTAAGACATGGGCTCAGACATGCATATTCTAGCTCTGTTTTGCCATGCAATCCTCTGTGACAATAGGGGACTCTGCAGAGAATCTCCATGAGCAAGAAGACACTCACCAGATATGAGCTCTTCACCTTTGACCTCCCAAACTGTGAGCTAAATAAACCTCTATTCTTCATAAATTACTCAGAGCTAGGTTTTTCTGTTATCACCAATAGACTAAAACACAGAAATAAAATATGCAAATATACCGCAATCTATCTATTATTTTACTGCTTTACAGGCATTTGGTTGCTTACAATTTGGGATTAACATGAATACGCTCCTTTCTGCTGAGAATTTCGTAAGTCACCTAGGACCAGAGTGACAGTGTCACAGGATATGTTCAGTTTCATCTTTTGGTGGATATTCTTAACAAGTTTTTCAAAACTGTTGAACTAATTTAACCTCCTATTAGCAATACATAAGCATCTCAGTTACTTTGCAGCCTCACCAATATTTCCTTTTGTGGTTTAGTCATTTCCAATGAAAGTTTTTGCTTAAAAAATTATCTGTCATATGAATTTTAACTTTATAGGAAAAGTGCAGGGATAGTACAGAGTATTGGGTTTCCCTTGTGTCAAAATCTTATATAACTATGGTATCTATGTTGAAAACAGTACATTCAAGTTGATCTATCACTACTAACAAAGCTGTAGATTTTAGTATTTTTTCCATGAATGCATTTTTTTGTTCCTGAATTCCATTTAGGATTCTATATCTAACTTAGTTATCAACACTTCTCAATGTCCTCTAATCCGGGACAGTTCTCAGTCTTTCCTTGTTCATGACCTTGATAGTTGTGAAGAGGACTGGTCAGAATGTCCCTTGGTTTTGTTGTAGCTGGTGTTTTTCTCATGATTAGCATGAGGTTATGGATCTGGGGGAAGACTATTACTGAGCTGTAGTGCATTGCTCATCATATCATTATCAGAGTATAGAATATCAGCTGATTTATGTCTGGTGATAATATTGATCATTTGGTTCAGGCTGCATTTGCCAGGTTTTTCCACTCTTAATTTGTTATTTTTCTTTTTTCAATACTTTTTACTTTAGAAGTGAGTCATTAAGTCTCCTTACTCAAGAGGGAAAATATCTACATAATAATTATTTGAAATTCTTTCATAAGAAAAAATTTGTCATTAAAAACAAATTCTTATTCCCTTGTGTAAAAGTAGTATCAAACATGGAAAGCATGCATATAGCAACTGTAAAAGAAAATTCTTATGAACCATGTGCTTAATCAGGGTGAGGACATAAGAGTAAATACTTGAATTAAATAAAATAAAAAGGATCGAAGCAATTACCCTTCTAGCAATCTCTAAAAACAAGCACAAAGGTATTATTTGAAACATTCAGTGCAATTATGCTATTCTAATTAATGTCCTAGCTATTGTTTTTGTTTCAATAAACCATCTTGTCATTTATCTTGTAAGCTCAAATAGAGGAAGAATGAAAATTTAGTTTTGTGGTTTAGGAAAAGGCGTGAGGTGATAAGAATTCAAATTTGTGAAAAAAAAGAAAATATGGTTTCATAGGTTAAAAGCTGAAAATGGAAAGAAGAGAGACCAAAATATGAGATCAAAATATCAATTGTATAAACACAAGGAGATTTTAAATTATTTCTTCCAAATGATCAATGATAAATCGAATGAGAAAATTAATAATAGTGACTAGTATTTATATTCCAACTACTATGTGGTAAGTATTATTTCAAGGTCTTATATTTAAATATATATATAAATACATATTTTGCTCACCACAACCCAAGTATTAGTTTGTTTTACAAATGAGACAGACACAGTGAGATTAAGTAATTTGCCTAAAATAACACAGCTCATCAATAGTAGAGCCAAATTCCATCTGGGCAGTCTTGTTTCAGGACATGGGCTCTCATTTCAACACTACTCTGCTGAAAGCAAATATACAACAATACACAATCTATGTAACCTACATCCTTTATTTCCTTTGGAAATGATATAGTGCCTACTTGTTTAAGTAAGATCTCAGAGAAGAAACAAATATTTTGAATACTGAGAAAAAACCTACTTATGTATTATAGACAAAAATTCTTCTTAAACTCCCTTAACGTTTCACCTTGTAATGACATAGCAATATGATATCAAATTTGTAACAACTATCAAACTAATGCCAAACATTATTTTAAAAAACGACAGCAATAAGGCAGTCAAAGAAAATCTCTCAAAGAAAATTAACTTTGGGGGTCAGCAGGTAATGTGGTGGTTAAGGTGCTTGACTCCCACGTGGCCAGCTATGGTTCTAGTCCTGGAATTGGTGACTTTCTTTCTCACTTCCCCTTTCTCTTTCCATCTGTCTCT
>NW_006159536.1:3784783-3786566 GCF_000334495.1 Tupaia belangeri chinensis
TCTCTCAATGGTCAAACTAAAAATGTAATAACAACAACAAATAAAATTAAATAAATAATTATTGTAAAAGTTTTTAAAAAGAAAGTTAGGTTTTTAGTAAGGTTTTTATCAGTGATTATTGGTCTGAAAGGGGAAAAGACACAAAATTCATTCTCCTCCTTCTCAAGGGACCATCTTCCAAGATGGTCCAATTGTTCCTTCTCAAGTCACCATCATGTACAGGAGTCACATATAGGATAATCACATTCATGTAATTCAGATACTCAACTCGGGAATGGTGTTTTCTGTCAGTAGAAAAGAAGGTCTAAAATGGAATTTCCTTAAACCTCTTCTGCAGATAAATTAGAATGTGGTATATCCTACAGCTTCAGAGAAGAAAAGATCACCCATGGGTATCCAATCTCATTTCTGTAGTGCTCAGTACAAAAGAAGGAAAGAATTTCTTCAGACTTCTACTTCCTGTCAAGACACAACAAATTCTTCTAAATTGTTCATTCTCTGAATTCATCTGGGTGACACTATATTCACTATTTAGAACTAAAAGGGTACATTTGAGTGGAATATTTTCAGAAAGAAGTTTGGGTGACTGGGTAGGTAACTCATTAGGTCTTTAGAGACCTTATGTGGGCAGTTGAGAACATGGCTGGTGGTAGTAAAAGGGCTTTGGATCTTAGTCATTTTTATTATCTAACAGGAAATAAAAATTGCACTTTCCAGACTATAGAGTAAATGAAGTTTATAAAATCACAAATAGCCTAAAAAATTGATGTCTTATTATTTCCATGAATTTCTTCATCAATTGGAAACTTAAATGAAGGAACAATTAACTGGGGCCAGCGGTGTCACATTGGTTAAGGCACTGGACTCACACATGGTCAACCAAGTTTTGAGTCCCAGACCCACTGGCTTAAAAAATACACCAGGCATGTGTGCTTGTGTGCTCAACATCCCGAGAGGAAAACAGATAAGAGATTGTGGCATGACCATGCTCCCTAGGGGTGTTTCTCACTTGCTCTCTCTCTGTCTCTTTCTGGTGAGTGCATATGCCCTATGACTAAAATAATAATTAATTAATTAATTTAACTAGCCACATTATGAAAAGGCATCACACAGGATTAATAGCACACACATGGAGCCTCTGTGCATTTGTGAGCACTTGAGTTTATTTATAAGGGAAGATCCTTTGCAAATATATGATTTTATAATTGTACACAACAGTTAGACACCATAAAAATGGAAACCCAACCGAGTTACGAGATTCTGTCATTTATTTTAAGTCAACTAGATTGCAAACTACTTGGGAATGAGTTCACGAGTGGTATTATTTTATATTCCTTCGATAGGTTAACATGATGCTTTTCATCTACAGGGCCATCAATAAGCAATTATTAACTGAAGTCAGTGACAGCACACTACCATTTTCCCCAGCATTGACAATAGATGTACAGATTTTCATAGCTATATTCTTAGACCCAATAATCTAAAATGAGCAGATGTTACCTGGGCAAATGCTGAACTCTCTGCCATAAGGGCAGTTCACTGGAACACCAAACTGAAGTTGTGAGGTCAAAGGACATTACTCCTGAACTGTGACTAAAATAAGAAGTTTGCCTCATGCTTTCAGATCTCCAGGGTAAAAAGTCTATTTATTTTAAAAACACACACTGTTTAATTGATCCTCACAATTATAAAGAACCAGATGACACAAAGACCATCCAGCTTGTGGCTAAAACTGCCCCATTTTTTTTTTTTTTTTTTTTTTTTTAAAAGCTAACCAAAAAAA
>NW_006159536.1:3786646-3828065 GCF_000334495.1 Tupaia belangeri chinensis
CTGGTGCCTCCCCCTGCCGTATTTTTTATTTTTCTTTTTTTAGGAAAAGTGCTACACAAAGATAGGGAAACCTCACCCTTTTCTAAAGTTTAAAGAAATATGGGCATTAAAGTAATAGCTTATTTTAGTCAACATTAACTTAAAACACTAAATACAAACATTATGATTTTAAATAGGCTGTGGTGAGACAGAAGGTCAACTCATTCTCCTTGATTATGCCATATTCCATAGACATGCATTAAGCGACCATAGCCAAGTCTTCCATATAAGCAAAAGAAAGAAGATATACCACATAATTTCCTTTCCTCTAATTTTACACACAGAAAAACACCATAAAGTCCCCAATTTTTGCCATGTGTAAGGAGAGTTTCAGGAATTTAACAGTATTTCGTAGAAATACAGAAAAATAATCAGAATTTATTCTTTCATAAGGCTACTTGTATTTTCTGATAGCTATCAGAATGTCCCCATTAAGCCAATGAGTAAAAGAATAAACACAATTTTCTGTATACCATATGATGGATTCATTGTTTCAGAAACAGATCGGCAGGGTGTGGTAATGATATCTGGGAGAGCTTTTATCTTGTAAACATCTTCCTTTATTTTTTTTTTTTTTAAGGTAAACAAAAGAGAGATAGCCTTCCTCTTGGCACTTGCTAGCCAAAAGCTATCACCCTTCCTTATCACTTCGGGATGTGAGGATGAACAGATCAGGCTGTTTCAGTATTTCTTACTTTCACTGAGACCAATCAAGATCTTAGTAAAATTTCAAATAGAGTACAGAAAAAGGAAATAACCAAATGTGTATATATTGGAGCATAATTCATCATATGGCTTTATCAGATAACGCAAATGAGAAAATCCTGAGCCAGTCATAAAAGCGTGTCCAACTCTAAGTGACTTGTCCTTAAGATGGATCTTCTGTAAATAATTAAATTAGTAGATTTTTTTTTCTGCCTGCTCATCTGGGCAGAAAGGAAAAGAAATCCCAAAAGGCTAAACTTTAACATTTACTTTGTCAGTGCAAAAGAGGCGTTACCATATACTGAATTATTAGCAAGATTACTGAATTTCAATTGGCAAAAGAAAATCTGCCTCATTATTATACATTGTTTAAGTGGAATTTAAAAAATTATGAGAAAACATAATCTACTTTATGACCAAATGGATTACCTATATAAAAATCTAAATGATATCTTCAACAAATTTTTAACACAGTTAAGTGATTTAAAGGCATTTTGTAATGGACATGGTAAACCCTATTAAGCTCTGTAAAGCAACACACATATTTAGACAGGGCAAAGAGAAGGCGATTCTGCTAAGTTGTGTCCTGGGTGAAACAAAAAGAGAAAGTTGGGGGCTGGCTATGAGAAATAAAAGAGTCATTGTAGTGGGAGGGCAGTGGTGGAGGGGAAAGGAAGAAGAGACCTTGGGTACTTGCACTGTTTTTCTTTAACTCATCTCTTTTTTTTTCTTTTATTAAAATGACAAATTGCAAATCATTTTATCAGTGGTTTAGGAAACCACAAGAAGCTGAATATGACAGTATCCATTGCTGAAAATATTTTTACTACTTAGGGACTAGGCCTCTGCAAACATGGCTTCACTGGACTTACTATTAAAAGCAATCTGCAAAAGAGGCTTAAAAACCCAGGGGTCTAATATCAAGTGAACAGTAGGAGAGGTGACCTTTCATTACGTTTGTTTATTAGAGGCTCTGTAGACTCTTGTCTCAGTGTGGGTCCAGTATGGTAAGAGGCCAAAGGGGAGATGGTGAACTCTGTTTTTTTAAGAGTTCACATAATCGACTCTGAAAATACAGCTGAAAAAGAACAAGAATAAAATCTAGGCTTTTATATACACATTTTTGGTTAAATGGTTAAATGTAAATACCCTTTAATAATTCTCTATTAGAAAACAACCAAATTAACTACCAATTAAGGTATTAATTTAACCACTAGACACATTACACAAAATTTAAGAGACAAAAGGATAACTGAAACAAGTATAAAAAAAAAGCAAATTGAAATAAAACTCAAATTCAAAAGCTAACCAGATCAAAAATAAATAAATAAAAATAGGAGTTCTGTTAGAATGGTTGTAATTTTTATCTTTCTAAAATGTTATGCAATTTAATGAATAATATCACATTTAAAAGATAATTCTATGATACAGAATATTTTGAAGAAAGCTTCTTCGTGTTATTTTACCTAATGTTGTGAATCATCTGTCTATGACACTTGTATAAAAAGGGACCTCAACAAGTTCAAGGAAAAAAATGAATTAAGGTGCCAGGTTTATTTTGGTGCACAAAAATACACATTTTCCACAAATGTGGAAGACAAAAACACACATTTACCACGAATGTGGAAGAGTTTTTTGAAGACTCCCTCAGGTATTGACCATTCATCTGCAACAGGAGGCAATGCCAAGTATAATGAAAACTGTATCATTAAAATAGCATTCATATTTGCACTTCATTGAATACAAACAAAAATTACTCCTGTATAGTAATTACCTTTTAATGTTTGTTAGGAGTTGCTTGTCTTTAGGTATTGACTTTATTTTTTCATGTAACTAGTACTTCTGGCCCCTTTTCAAAGTATTAAAAGAAATTTAATATCCAATGAATAACCTGACATTTTCCTCCAAAGTAACTTTTTACCTACCTTGAAAACAAATGCTAAAATAAAAACCAAAAGAACAAAAGCCCAAGAAGAAAGGTGCCCCAAGTGGGTTAGAAGTACTGTTTCCTCCTTAGTCCTGGTTTAGTTACTGCCATACCAGAAAGCATGCACATACTTTGTTGACTATATAGCTATGACTGATTGATGAAGGCTTACCAAGGTTACCATAGCTAATTACAACATCATTCATCTAAGCCTACATGGGAGAAAAAAAGAGAAAGCCTCCCAGGGAAGAAAAAAGAAAATAAAGGAAAACTATTCTATAGCTGCTAACTTTTGAATAATCAGCCTCAACAGGAAACAACTACCATGAAAATGCAATGACCAAACTATGACTTATGGATTCGACCAAGCAAATGACCTCAGCTCCCTGGTCATTTTAACTCCGGGATTCACAGCCTGCAACACAGAGCTTCCAGCAACAAGGAGCCCTGACATGCTTACATGCTTTGTAGTCCGAATTCAAAGGCTCCATCAGCAGAATCCAAGCCTGAGCTTTGGTTCTGCTATGTGTGTGGTGTGAGTGTGTTTGTGTAGGATCAGATGCCAATACTTAAACTCACATTATGGGCACAGCAGCTACTTACACATTGCAGCCTAATTAAAGGAATAAACTTCCCCCTTCTTTTCATTTTCCTCAAGATCAGTGCCTTAAAGGGATTTGGTTTCGTAAAAAAAATTGAGAAAAGCGTTCCCATATGTTTCCTTCATGCAGCAAATGAGTCAAAATCCTATAGAAAATGGTCACAATTTCCAACAATAATCTATGGCTACACAATATTTTCTGAGAACTACTGAAAATAAAGAGACAAGAACTCAGTGTTTTGAAAATAATTATGCTATAACAAACATGACAAACATGCAATCATAATTTCCATTTTGGTTTTGAAGAAGCACAAACACACATGGAAACAATAAAGCATCTGAGGTACCTTTCAGCTTTCAAGTCTTAAAAACAAGAACCACTTTCAAATAGAAAGTAGCTCATCTTCAAAGTTTAACACACAAGAGGAGAATAAAGCTAATACTATTTCTACTCTAAACTTTAATCAGATCTCTTTATGTCTAGGTAATATAGATCACAAGAGTGGCAACGGCCAAGTTTAAAGTATTTTTTTTATCCTGAAACACTATTTAAATTACATTGCTAAAATAATTATAATGAAAGAAATATTTTATCAGGGGAGCTTGAACCCCAAATAGCAAATTTCAATCAAGAAGTACTGAAAAAAATTATCAAAAGGTATAAAATAAACTACTAATTAATTAGAACCATGGGAGAGAAATTGACAAGAGTACAAAGTTGCATTCAAACTCAGTCTGGTATTCATAAAATTGTCTTGAGCTAACCATGCCCACTGGAGCAAAGAACAGCTTATTTTACAGAAGAAGAAACTGGAGCCAAAGGAGATATTATAGTGACCTGGAGAGCCTTGGTTCTTAATTTTCACTTCTATAAAATCCTGAATGTATTCTAGGGACCAGCAGTTAGCGTAATGGCTATGTCACTGGACTCCCATGTAGTCAACCGCGGTTCGAGTCCCGGACCTGGTGGCTTAAACTCACACTGGGTGCATGTGCGTGTGTGCCCAAGATCCCAAGAAGAGAATGGAGGAGAAGGGATTGCGGCATGGCCATCACCCCCGGGGGGGGATTTCTTGCTTTCTATCTCTCTGTCTCTCTTCTTTCTGGCGAGCATATGTGCCCTATAACAAAAACCTCTAAAATTAATAATAATAATAATAAATCTTGAATATATTCTAATTAATTTTTTTGAAAAGTATGATCTTGATAGAGATAGGTTAAATTACTTTTCTAGGCCCACAGATAGATCAAATACTATAGGGTCTAGACCAACTCTACATCTCTGGTCCTGATATAACAAGAGTTGGGCTAACCTTGACAATGCCATCTATCTTTTGGGCAATGGCAGGTCAGGTACTACTTATTGTAGGGACTAGTCAGGGAAAAGGCTAAAGGACTCTGAATCTTCCACGCTTCAAAATAATTGTCTTCACTGATTTTTCTTAGCAGATGGCCTGATGTGGGCATACTTAAAATATCTAAAAATGGTGCCAAAAAATCTATATTAGAAAAAGTCATCCCGGGGCCAGCAGGTGGCGTGGTGGCTAAGATGGGCTGGAATTCCCACATGGCCGACCACAGTTTGAGTCCTGGACCTGGTGGCTTGCTTTCTCACTTTCCCTCTCTCTCTCTTTCTCTAACAAACTCATGTGAAATAATAATAATAATAAATAAAGTAATTATTTTAAAAAAAAGTCATCCCATTAGCATATAAGTCTTGGTGCAACTCCTTCCGCCCCTCCTCCCCGCACACACGTACACACTCTCACTCACACTTGCACTTATATGTACATACATTGGGAAAGAAGACAGGAGCAAATTTATTTCTGAAACTTAAAGGATTCAAGAAATTTTCTCCACCTCAATTTTCTGGCCTTTGTTCTTTCATTAGCTTTTGATTTACAGCTATTCATAGATTCTATTTATTAATTTACACTCTATCTCAATTCCAAAAGGATATGAAGTGCTATTTTATCACATATAGTATTTAAAAGACATGGATAATTGAAATCTATAATTAATCCAAAAAATGTCATGTAACTGAATGAGCATTGTTCTAGAAGCCAAGAGATTCAGGTTCAATTTTAGTCCTTTAACCAATTAGGTATGTGACAGCAGAATTCACACTTATTCTAAGCTTTTATTTGTTCATTTGTAAAATAATCTCAATTGCCTAAACAATCATCAATCATGAATTCTATGGTACTCTATTTCTAGACCAGTATTTTGAAATATTTGTTCAGAAGCATGCATAACAATTTTGAGTGGAGGTGGGTTTTTTGGTGGCTATAGGACTTTTGAGGAGCATTATGTTTATGTTTATTGCCCACTCCTTATGTTTCTGCACCCTTTCTTTCCTGATTGTATATCCAATCTTTTTGTTCAGAATGAAGCATAAGCAAACTAGAATAGCATTGCATCTAGAATTTAAGTGTTCAGTAAATATTTATTAATAAACTAGAATCAAAGATTCATTGAAACCCTGAAACATGCTCAGAAGAAACATAGGGTTTCACAGAGAAGACTTGGAAAATTCTTAAATTATTTGATTTAAAAGTTCAAATGTATTCCGAGAATATGACCCTTTGCTAATCTATTTGGTGTTTTAGCTACCATGGCTTTTTTTTTTTTTTTCCCTAAACTCTTAGGTTAGCAGTTTCTAGGCCATCTGGTAATGGGCACTGGTTAATTTCAAAAACATAGACTATTAAAGCACAGAATCATTTGCTAGTTAGGGCACAGTCAGGACTCAGTCTTCTAGAATCACAGTAGAAAATCTATTAGAAAATTGGGGACCAACAGATGGCATAATGATTACATCACTGGACTCCCACATAGTTGATCACAGTTCAAGTGCCAACTTGAAATTCACACTGGATGTGTGTGCATAGGTGCACAAAATCCCAAGAAGAGACAGGAGAAGGGATTCCAGTGTGGCCATCTCCATGAGGGGTGATTTCTCACTTTCTGTCTCTGTCTCTCCAGTAAGCACACATATCCACAGCAAAAGTTAATGGTAGAAAATACTTCTGATAAATGAAGTTGGATTTCAGTGGCTGCACACCTGATTTAAAACTTCTCTTACAGGGATCAGCAGTTAGCATAATGGCTATGTCGCTGGACTACCACGTAGTCAACCGCGGTTCGAGTCCCAGACCCGGTGGCTTAAACTCACGCCGGGCGCGTGTGCGTGCATGCTCAAGATCCCGAGAGGAGAATGGAGGAGAAGGGATTGCGGCGTGGCCATTCCCCCCGGTGGGTGATTTCTCGCTTTATGTCTCTCTGTCTGTCTGGCAAGCACACGCGCCCTATGGCAAAAACCTCTAAAATAAATAAATAAATAAATAAATAAATAAATCTTCTCTTACAAATAAAAAGTGCATACCATATTAGCTTATAAGGTGTGAGATTATGAATATCTTTAGGTTGGTAAAAGATTTCTGCTGTAACTTTTCATAATTGAGTGAAAAAGAGATTTATTGTACACATTCTGAACTGGCTTAAAAATTTGGACAAAACTTTACAAACAAAGTCATATCTGTGCCTGAGCTTAAAATGTACATGTGACTTCACCAGGTAGAAAAGAGGAAAAAGGGTAAGCCAGCTAACGGGGACGGTACCAATAGAAGCACAGAGATGTGAAAGAAAATAACAACTTTGGGGAATGCCAAGTGGCTCACAGTGGCTAGGTTAAGGTGAATGTAGAAATCAAGATGAGTAGAAAAAAAGTATCTAGATCATAAAGAGCCTATGAATATTGATTTCATGTGTGTTCTGTGCATAAATTTTCATCTTAGAAGACAAAGAAAGGAGAAGACAACCTCTGTATTAAACAGGAAAAGTTGTTAGTATTCAACAGACTATTATTGATGGTTATCTTATGTTGGGAAAAGACATAAAAACTATACAACACATTGAGTATATTTTAATTACATATACCAGTAGAACAAATTTTGGTGATCAATATGACCTAATCATAAAAAAGTCTTGATTTCTAACATTGGTTTCTATCTTCATAAGTAAGAAAAGCATGTGAGGAGCAAGCATGTGGCATTGGTGGTTAAGCTCTGGACTCCCACATGGCTGACTAGCTTAGTTAGCATAATGGCTATGTCGCTGGACTACCACGTAGTCAACCGCGGTTCGAGTCCCAGACCCGGTGGCTTAAACTCACGCCGGGCGCGTGTGCGTGCATGCTCAAGATCCCGAGAGGAGAATGGAGGAGAAGGGATTGCGGCGTGGCCATTCCCCCCGGTGGGTGATTTCTCGCTTTATGTCTCTCTGTCTGTCTCTGTCTGTCTGGCAAGCACACGCGCCCTATGGCAAAAACCTCTAAAATAAATAAATAAATAAATAAATAAATAAATCTTCTCTTACAAATAAAAAGTGCATACCATATTAGCTTATAAGGTGTGAGATTATGAATATCTTTAGGTTGGTAAAAGATTTCTGCTGTAACTTTTCATAATTGAGTGAAAAAGAGATTTATTGTACACATTCTGAACTGGCTTAAAAATTTGGACAAAACTTTACAAACAAAGTCATATCTGTGCCTGAGCTTAAAATGTACATGTGACTTCACCAGGTAGAAAAGAGGAAAAAGGGTAAGCCAGCTAACGGGGACGGTACCAATAGAAGCACAGAGATGTGAAAGAAAATAACAACTTTGGGGAATGCCAAGTGGCTCACAGTGGCTAGGTTAAGGTGAATGTAGAAATCAAGATGAGTAGAAAAAAAGTATCTAGATCATAAAGAGCCTATGAATATTGATTTCATGTGTGTTCTGTGCATAAATTTTCATCTTAGAAGACAAAGAAAGGAGAAGACAACCTCTGTATTAAACAGGAAAAGTTGTTAGTATTCAACAGACTATTATTGATGGTTATCTTATGTTGGGAAAAGACATAAAAACTATACAACACATTGAGTATATTTTAATTACATATACCAGTAGAACAAATTTTGGTGATCAATATGACCTAATCATAAAAAAGTCTTGATTTCTAACATTGGTTTCTATCTTCATAAGTAAGAAAAGCATGTGAGGAGCAAGCATGTGGCATTGGTGGTTAAGCTCTGGACTCCCACATGGCTGACTAGCTTGAGTCCTGGACCTGGGAGCTTGAAAATCACATCAAGCTTATGTGTGTGCATGCCAAAGTCCCAAGAACAGAATAGAGGAAAAGGGATTATGGTGTGGCCTCCCCCCGCTAACCCGCCCAGGGGAGAGGTATGATTTCTCACTTTCCCTCTCAGTCTCTTTTTCTCTCACTGGCAAGTACACATGCCATATAGCAAAATCCTTAAATAAAAAAGAGAAGAAAAAGAAAAGCATGTGAACAGATAATGATAAAGTTCTGCATTTTCTTGAATGGACCTAAAGAATGAAAAACTCAGTGAGAGTTTATCCTGGTTAATGCTGCACCAGCTTAGACAAATGAACCTTGTGAGAAATAGAACCAGTTCCAATGGAATGCAGGAATCAAGTAGGAAGCAGAGAAAAAGAGCTGGGCCACTCTGGTTGGCATTTTATAAGCACCCTGTTCTGATGAATTGCTGGAACAGAACTGCTTCTCCTCCTCTGATAGGTCCCTCCCATTCTTCATCCCAACAGGATCTCAGGGTGGGCCTGACAGCACAACCAGGTCACACTCCAGGAAGAGTCATGAATACAACATGCACTGCCAACTTTAGCCCTCCATCCTGGGGTGCCCAGCCTACAACCACATCCTGCTTTGGGCTGAACAACAGGAAAACAGAATAGGCAGAGACCAAAGCTGGCTGTGTTGCTTCCTTCTTTAACTTCCCTCTCTAAAAAACCTAATTAAATGTGTCTTTCTTAGCTTTTTAAGTTCCAGAAATAAACGACACTCAATTTCCTAGAACCCTGAGGAAGGGTGAATAAAGGACAATTTTTTTTTTCCCCATCATTCACCCTACTCAAATTCCTCCATTTAATTCAGAGGAACCATCTGCGTCAGCTTGTTAATGAGTTTGGACATGGTGCTCAAGGCAATGAGGAGCCATTGCAGGTTGTTAAGCAGGGGAGTTATATAATCAGATTTGTGATTTACAAAGGCAGCTCTGGCAACAGCAGGGATTGGAGAATGCAGGCACTCTTAACCAAGAGGCCTCTGCAAACATTCAATTGATGACGAAGCTCTGGCTGACTATAGTGCATGTGGACAGGGAAGCTGAAGATCTGAGGGAAGCAGGGGTACTGGAAGAAAAAGGACAAACGAAGACAATGCAAAGATTGCAGGGGAAATAGCGGGAAGGCATCATTTACCACTGGAAAGTGAATGATAGCTAATCTCATTTAATCTAAACTACTAAGTGAAAAGGGATTTGTGAGCCAAGGAATTTAGTGTTTTTAGGGTTTTAGTATATAGTCACAAATAAACCATATGAAAGATAGTAACTTATTGTTTTATAACTAGCATATCAGGGGTAGCTCAGCAAAACAGGCTCCTGACACAGAAGACAACGCGTGTTCAAATTCTGGATCTGCCACCTAAAAGCTATGTGATTCTGGATGAGTTACTAAACATCTCTGTGCCTTTTCCTTCATCTTTTAAAAGGAAAAAAAAACCCAAAAACAAACTCAAATGAGAAGGATTAGGAGACTTAAGTGAGTTATTATGAGTAAAGGATTTAGAATACTGAGCCTTATGCTTCATTAATGGTCTCCATTTAATATATATTATTTTCTATCTCTGCTTTACCAAAATTCAGTATAAAATTAGTAGACAATCTACCTTCAAAGAAAGGAAATTTGCCTTATTTATTTATTTTGCATTCAACCCTGTAATAGTGCTCAGATGGTCCAACAAAAGACATTGTGGAAAAGCTGAAAAAAACCAAACTTTTTTCCCTGAGAAAGCTCATGAAAGAAAGGTGAAAATAAATTCCCAGGCACTGGGGTACCTTGAGGTTCAGCCGTTTGAAGATCACAGTGCTTGCTTATAAATAGAATATTAAAACAAGCAAGAGCAATTTTCTCCTTTCGTCTTCCCTTATTGCCTAATTTTCCTCTCATAGTATTTGCATAATGGATAAAAAGGCATCCATTATGCAAATGAGTGATGGGGCTGCAAGGTTGCTGAAGCCACAAGCCTGGCTCTAGATGAAGGGAAGTTGCCACAAAGCCCTCCGATATCCATGTGACAGCAGACTGCCTCACTAACTTGGTTCCGAAAGAGAGGAAACCCAGGAAGACCATAGGTCATTAATTTCCATTTGTTTCTTTGAAAAGGGGCACTATAGATGCTTTCCAGAATCTCAGAACAGGATATGAATATTTGATGGAATAGTATGAAAAATCAACCTTGCGGTTATACAAGTTTTACTTTAAATGGGAAAACAAGTGTTATGTACAGGTTTTACTATTGTAAGCATATGCTTTGCTTTGAAAAGAATTATTTGTTTTGTAGTCTCTGTTCTCCTGGCTTGAGAATAACCTTTAACGCATGCTTTGGGTTGTCTTAAAATGTTGCGCACACATTCAACAGGAAAAAAAAACAACTATTTTAAGTACTAAAATATTAGAGAATTTTCAAAAAATTTGTGCTGTTAAACTGGCCTGTATTTATCTCTAAGAGGTATCACCCAAAACTGACATGTTATTTCCCTTGGAGTTGTAAATAGGTTGAACCTTTAGAAGAATATTGATATTCTCTTTCTACAAAAACATCTTCAATACAAATATAACAAAAAACAATTATGAGTAATGAACAAGTGAACTGTTCTTGCTTGAGTAAATCAATAGGAAATAAATTTTAAAACCAGCTGTAAAATATTTTCCCCTAAAAGCTGAGATCTAGAGTTTGGGAAGAAAAGGGGGACAGCTATGAAGAAAGTGACCTTTATTTCTAGTATGGATTCCTTGATAACTCAGCTTGTTCCAAAAGAGATTTCTTTTTCAATTTTCCCAGGTTGTTTATTTTTATGAACATCTTAATCTGTATAAGCTGGAAAGTGTAAAAGACAAAACATTTCCCAGAAATTTGTTTTTGAAAAGTCAAGTGTTAAAGAAAGAGGAGGAGCAGGCAAAATGGGTGATAAAGTACAGAAAGTTTTTTTAAATAACTGACCCTCACAGGATCCAGACAAACCTCATCTTTTATAGTCCAAACCCTCCTACATTACTTCAAGGACATGCAATTAAGATTCACCTTCAATTCAAGGAAAAAAACTGCATCTGCTTATCTGAGCATTAACAGCTGCAAAGCACTATATTAAAAAATAATAATGATTTAGGACTAGATAAATCAAGTTACTTTTTAGGAAAAAATATTAATAGGGTAAAAGTTATAAAGAAGCAACATACAGGCAACAAGATGATACATTTTTCAGCTAGGTGAAAAGCATACCACTAAAAATACACATACCTAGTTTCAGAGCAGAAGGGGTTACTTCAATTTCCCCACCAATTGGTTTAAACACAGCCAGTTGGGCAGCTACTTCCGTCTCAATAGCATCTGGGCTCTGTGGATCTGCAGGGTTTCCACTGGGGCTCTCCGTCTTATGGAGTGGTTCTTGCTCGTCAAACACAGCAATCAACTACAAACAAGTTCAATGACACTAATTACTTTATAGGACACGCATATCACACAGACACTGTATCTAGCTGATTGTGATCTTTGGTTTTAAAGAAAATGGATTCTTCAGATCTAAACTTTAATGTTACTGTGCCATGACTCTTAATTGTACACTAATATAATGATTATAGGCACCCTGGCCAAGAAATAATGAATGGTTTGTTTATTTTGTGTATTCTTGAATTAGAGAACCAATTTTAGCTAGCTCTCCTAAAGGAATGAAACGGTTTCCTACTCCCTACACTATCATTTCCAATATGCCTAAAAAGGCTTCATTATTTTTCTTCTAAGAGTGGTCCCAAAAATGAAAGTTGAACATGCAAAAGTTAAACAATAGAATTATATGACATAAGAGGAGTTTCCAGTCTCAGAGAGTTAAAACACATTACACAATTCCTAATTCAATCTGTCCTTAGTATAGAAACCATCTAAATAAATACATACACACGATATGTGTATATATCACACATGTAAATACATATAATTTTTCTTTATCTAGTCTATATAGAGAACACATTTTTGCATGTCTTTAATTTTGGTCTTTTCCTTCATGATTATCTCCATGTAGACTGGTTTAAATCCAATGAAAGCTAAGTTCAATGCCTAATTATTCCCATTTGCATGTCAATTTTACTTCACTAAGAGTTGTGCTTAACATTCATATATAAACTTTCAATTAACTTTTTCCAGTTCATTTTTCATTAAAATGAGAGCACAATATTAAAAAAACAGTATCCAAGTAATCATGCAGACACTGATATAGGAAGAGCGAGGGCTGTCCCCTTGCTAATGCATTTTTTTTGCCAACAGATAGCATCACCATTGACGATCTTCAAGTGTTTCTCATCAACTCATGTACAAAAGTCCAAGTGTGTGTGCAGAAGGCAGTTCTGGAATAGTATTGTCAATTTGATGAAGGGTCGCATATGTAAATTTGAAAACTACTTGTAAATCTTTAGATATTTTCCATTCATTAAATAAAACAAACCTACTTATGATTCAAACATGTATTTGGGAAAGGCGTTCAAAGCCCCATTCATAGGGGAGCCTTGTTGGCAATAGTATTAATAACAAAAGCACAGGAGTAACCAATCAAAACATCATGAATTCCAAGTTCAGTCTTTCAAAAGAAATGAACACAATTAGGGATATGTAAATTGGCTATTCAAAAATAATTTTCATAATTGACTACTCATTTCCAGTATGGAGACTTCTTTAATTGGAAAATCCAACAATCTTCTCACTACAGAAAAGAAATGCTACTCCCAAGACATTATTTTTAATTCTTGAAATTGAGCACAGGCATTTTTAGTTTTTAATTGGTAGCACTGATGAACTGATTTGAGATAAGACTTAAAATGGATTAATAATGAAAGATTATTCTGGTATAAAAATAATCATAACTATATCTTTCTAATCATCCAGCCAGAGTGAAGTTTAATAGTTCAGATTCTATGAAGAAAAATAAATTCCTAAATTGGGTAGAAGTATTATTTTTATCATCATTTTTATACCATAATCCTAATTTCAATTCTGTATAGTAAGACAAAGCAGGAATATGGGGTCAGAGATACCCTCACTGGCAGTGCCATGTTATGCACTATACAGTTGATTAAGGAACAAATGCACATCCTATCAATAGAGATAGTCATTACTGTGGACTGGGTGACAGATACATGAGGAATCAAAGCATGGTATTATTAAGTTTATGAGTCTAGGGGTCTAGCAGGTGGCATGAGATTAAGGCATTGGATCCCACATGGGTGACTGCACAATTCGAGTCCCAGACCTGTTGGTGGCTTGAAAATCATGCCAGGCACATATGTGTGCCCAAAATCCTGAAAGGAGAATGAAGAAGAAAATATTATGACACGGCTATCCCTACTGGGGAGTGATTTCTCACTTTCTCCTCTCTCTCTCTCTCTCTTTCTCTCTCTCTCTTTCTGTGGAGAGCACATGCACCTATAGCAAAAGAACATTAAAAAATTGCAAAAACAAAAAAGTAAACCATCAATCAGAAGTATGATATGAAAGCTTAAAATGGATAACTCATCTGATAAGTCATTATACCTTTTCTTGTTAAGACACTTCACAGTTTTTCCATACATTAAGCCACACGAACTTAGAGTAAACACTGTGACAATATTATACTCATTTATAAAATAATAGAAGACAGTATTTCAGAGATTTCATTTGCCAAGGTTACAGACCAAATAACAGTTGGGAACTAGTCTTTTAAATTTCCAACTCAGAGATTCAAACTACACTGTAACTGTTTCCTAAAAAGAAAAACTGTAAGAAGAGAGACTGCATCATGTTCATCCATGAGGGTGTTATGCTCTAAAGTATGTAAACTTGAGCCAGCCTGTGGCCTGGTTGTTAAGGTGACTGGATTCCTACTATTTCAACCATGCGGTTCAAGTCTTGCACCAGGGAGGGAGCTTGAAAAACATACGAGGCACATGTATACATGTGTCCATAACCTCAACAGAATGGAGGAATGGAGAAGGGATTGCAGCACGATCATTTCCACTCAAGGATACTTTCTCACTCTCTCTCTCTCTCTCTCTCTCTCTCTGTGTGTGTGTGTGTGTTGTGTGTACTTCTCCAGAGAATACAGAATCCATTGGGCAAAAATTTAAAAAAAAATTAAAAAAAAGAATATGATCTTCACGTTTTGGAAATACATGGAATATATGACTCCTCTTATGCATGGTAACAGTGAGATCTGAGCACTTTCATAATCTCTCCCTAGTCTGTCTCACAGTCCCACAATTGAAAAGAATTCTGTGAAATCTAGTCTGGATGAATGAATGAAATAAAGTCTCTACTCTGGGAAAGCAAAGGATCTGCTCCATGATCTATGGTGCCCAGACAGCCAATAATCATTGGCCCCAAAGACACTGGCTGATAAAAGGAACTCTGTGCATCTGGCCTTCCCCTCAGCATCTACAATATACACAGACTTCGGTGTTGATGGTTCACTTAAATCATGTTGTAGGTCCTTGTTAACTAGATTACTTCATCTGTCAGAACACTACAGTGTTCCCAGAAGACAGTGTTACAGAGCTACATTACTTAACAAAAACCACTGTCTGAGTCCCTCAACAGAAGTCTTGTGGTTTCTGAAGCATATAATGCATTGATATGGCCTTCCCTCCCTGCCTTTTTTTTTTTTTTAGAGGTTTTTGCTATAGGGCGCGTGCACTCTCTAGACAGAGAGAAACAGAGACAGAAAGTGAGAAATCACCCCCCGGGGGGATGGTCACGCCGCAATCCCTTCTCCTCCATTCTCCTCTCAGGATCTTGGACACGCACGCACACATGCCCAGTGTGAGTTTTAAGCCACTGGGTCCGGGATGCGAACCGTGGTCGACTATGTGGAAGTCCAGAAACATAGTCATTACGCTAACTGCTGGTTCCCCCTCCCTGCCTTTTTATTTGAGAGATTTTTGTGTGCACACAGGAGACACAGGGAGAGCAGAGTCAGAAAGTGGGAAATCACCCCCGAGGGTAGATGACCATGAAGCAATCCCTTCTCCTCTGCCTACCTGACTTTTAAGCCCATTCAGAATTATCTGTACCACAGAAGAATTGAAGATTCAAGAAGGAATCCTAATAAAATACTTTTGTTTAGGTTTTACTGAAGTAAACTTCTGTGGAATGTGGGAGAATTTCCACTGACACCTCAGGGGCTGCCATACTCAACCTTCTGCAAAATGAAAATAGGCAACATTTGATCTGGATGTCTTCCTCTCCTGATGCTTCAGTTTCTAGCATCCTTCTGTTCTCTTTCTGAAGGGCCAGTATTCTCATGTCACCCAGGGGAGCACTGGCTTTTCCCAAAGTCCAAAGTGATCTGTTCATGCAGCCTTTATTTCCAATTAAAACTCCTGTACCCTCAGATCTTTGTCAATATCTGCCATCTAATCCCCAGATACACACAGGAAGGTCAATCTCTAAGTATGTTATTATTTCTTCCATCAAACAGAAACAAAAATCTCCTCAAGACACACTTGTCCTAAGAGGAACCACACTATTTCTTGCCTTTTTGCCAAAGCAAAATTTGAAATAGCTGTCTGCACATAGAAATTTCCAATTCTCTTCTACTGTTCTTCACTGATGTCACTTTAGTCAGCCTCAGACCTCTCTAACAATCTCCATATTGCTAAACGGAAGTCCCCACTTTGGCTTAACTTTAGCACACAGCTGACCAATGCCACTTCCTCATGATACTTTGTTCACTTGCCTTCCAGGACACCACACTGTACTTATATGACTTTTTTTTTTTTTTTAACTCTTTTAACTCTCCATTAATTTCCTTTTATATCCTCCTCTTCATCACCTGGATTTAATTTCTAAAAAAATTCTAATGATCATATGTCTAAATTTGTTTAGTGTTTTTATCTGTCTCATAGCTTACCAAAATGCTGAAAAATTCCAAATTTGAAGCTGAAACTCAGACCTTCTTCATAAACTCCAGACTCATACAGTCAATCACTTAACCTGTCAAAAACTAAAAAAAAAAAAACAAGAGACTAGATGGTGATGCAGTGGTAAACTGCAAAGTTCTGCAAGGCTGACCCACTTGGGAAGTTCCATGCCTGGAGACTTTGAGTGTGTTGAGCATGTTTGTGTCTGTGAGTCAGAGCTAGCTGAAGCTAGGACTGGGCCATGGCCTTAAGGCTCCATTGGAGGTGATGTCTCTCTACCTCTGTTTTTCTCTCTGGCTCATAAAAGAAACAAACAGACTAAAAAATGAGCCTGAAAAAATGATTTTGCAAATCCCTTTCCACAGTCCTTTACATCCCAATGAAGAACAATTCATCCTTATAAGCTGCTCAGTCCAAATACCTTATGGTCATCCCTCATCTCTTTTCCGTCCTTCCCTCCATCTATATCTTCCATAGACTTCACATACATCCTATTTCTCAAAAAATCTCCAAAATAGCAGACTTTTTTTTTTTCCAACTTCTCCCTCACCACTTCCACCATCACCACATTGCACCCTGCTACCACAGTCTCTCCCATGTGTTTCCATAACAGCCTCCTGTCTGGTCTCCTTGTTTTATCCATACGTCCTTCCTCCTGTTCTCAACTCAGCAGCCATACTGACCTTGCTAAAACATAAGTCAGACCATGTCTTTCCTCTGCTCCCTCTAATTCCTTCCCTACCCCATGACACTTCTGACCTCATGTTCTGATCATTCTCTCCCTTGTCCTCAGGACTCAACCCAGCTCCATCTTCTTTGTTCCCACCTCACTGATTCTAGTTTCTTTGCATTTGTTTTCTTCTCAGCCTGACAGTCTTCCACCAGATGCTTCTTTTTCTTATTCCTTTATCCTTCAGATCTTTACTGAAATGCCACATTTTCACTGGCTACATGAAGTTGCATTTATAGCATTTAACACTTAGTCAATGTTTTAATTTTCTTTTTATGCCAGAGGTTGTCTGCATGTGCATGTAAGCTCATGTATGAAAAAGAGAAACCCCTTAACAAAGCCTGGTCAGGGACCAGCAGTTAGCGTAAAGGCTATGTCGCTGGACTCCCATGTAGTCGACTACAGTTTGAGTCCCGGACCCGGTGGCTTAAACTCATGCCAGGTGCCTGTGCCTGTGTGCCCAAGATCCCGAGAGGAGAATGGAGGAGAAGGGATTGCAATGTGGCCATCCCCCCTGGGGCAGTGATTTCTCACTTTCTGTCTCTCTGTCTCTCTCTGTCTTTCTGGCGAACACACACACTCTATAGCAAAAACCTCTCCAAAAAAAAAAAAAAAGAAGAAAAGCCTGGTCACACTGAAATCCCTTCTCCTCCCAACTCTCCACCTCATCAGGGTCCTGGGCACGCATGTCCAATCAGTTTTTCTTTCAGGCTACAGGGCCAGGATTTGAACCCTGGTTGGCCATGTGGGATTCAGCTTTCTCTGCATCCACTGCTGTAAGGGCCAACTCTTCAATGTTTTATCTTTTTATATTTTTCTTATTTATTACCTTTCTTGACCTCTTCTCCAGAAGATAAGCTCCAAGAGAAGAGTGATTTTTGTTTATGTTGTTGATAACTATACACCCAATGACTAGAACAGTGAACATAATATCATAGGTGCTTAATATATATTTGCTGGAAAAAATGAGTGAAATGCAAGAAAAATAGATATTAATATCTAATTAACAATAAAAGCCTAGATTTGTCATGTTTTTAGAATGAACATTAAAATCTCAAAAAATAAATATATATAAATGGCCAATATTTATCCTTAAGGTGCTCAAAGTGTCACCATAATGATTATGGTTTTTGCTTTGGGAATTATGAAGACATTACTTTTCTACTCAACATTGAGGAAATTGCTTCAACCAAATCATACTTCTAAAGTAGAAATCATGCCTTTTCTTTTCCTTTCAGCCTCACTTCTCTCTCTCTCCCTCCTGCTTCTTAATGATAAGTGAATATATGCATAAGCGAGAGGGAAGGGAGAGGGGAGCGAAGCAGGCACGACAGGGTCTCATCATACCGAGATCCCTTTCTCTATCTCTTCAGGATCCTGGGTACCAGTACATATAGCCTTGCATGTGTTTTCAGGCCAAACCAGGGATCTGACCTCGTGGTAGTCAATCTCATCTGTAAAAGGGAGAAGCTGATTATTCAGTCTCAGAAGTAGTGTGAGGTAGGGCTGGCGAGTGAATAGCGAGGTAGGCAGGTTAGAAGTTTGGTTCTAGGCACTCCGAGCCTACCCTTCTTCCAATACACCCCTTTGATTTATCTAGTGTGAAGCTTGTATGATAGCTGTGTCTCCCAAAGGAACTTAGGAACAGAGGTGAATTAGCCTCTAGGGCCAGCAGAGGCACAGTCTGGGATGACAGCTCATAAACTTAAAAGTGAAGTACCCAGCTTTACAAAGTCATGCCAAAAAAATTTTAAAATCATACTTTCTCTGTTGTTATAGACTCACAAACAAAATTATAACAGATATTTTGGAAGTTACCTTTAAAATTCAGTTTCTTAGACATTATGAAAGTTGTTTATTAACTGTCAAGAAGTATGGTGTAAGAGCAAAAAAATTTTGATATGTAAAGTAAATGTGGCAAAATATAAAAAAAAAGAGATAAAATAAATTTATATACAAAATATATGTATATCACATATGCTAACATGAGTGTGCATTTGTGAACACATAGAAGTAAGTGTATTTAGGTGTGTCGGTATATATGTATATGATCTACATAAATATATAGTACATATGTGTCTGATGAGATATATGCATATATAAAATTTTAAAAAGCTAAATAAAATAATTCTTTAAAACATTTTTATATTTGAACACTACCAGCTTTCCATACTTCTTTTAATAAGAAAAGATATTCTCTCTAATTTCCAGTAAAATTAAGGCATCAGGAGGATGTGCAAAGCTTCTCTTTTTTTCTTCTTTACTTATTTTATTTTACTATTATTTTCTTTACTTTTAACATCCAATTATTGTATATCTTAACAACATCGAAAATGAATTTTCCCTGCATGAATCCTTGTCTGTTATTCCTGTGAAAGAAATTATCATACACATTGTCATCCACAGATAATTTTCCATTTTGGTACTCTTATTTGAAAGGCCAAGGTGAAGTGTATTTCTCAGCAAAATAGACTCACAAACAAAATTATAACAAATATTTTGGAAGTTATCTTTAAAATAGGAACACACCTACTTCTCAACATGGAGTCAGGAAAACACATGGAAATAAATATTTTAACATGGCATGTGAGAATTATTTTCACTAGATCTCAACTGCCAAAGCTGACTGGTGTTCTCAAGTCAAAAATTAGGTATGAATTTTATTTTCTTCTTTTTTTGTTAAAATTTTGCCAGAGGGTATGGGTACTTGCCAGAAAGAGACAGAGGATCAGAGAGAAAGCATGCCCCATGAAGAATGGTCACACCAGAACCCCTTCTCCTCCATTTCTCCCTTTTTTGGACATTGGGCTGGCATATTTCTCAAGCTTCCGGGTCTGGGACTCAAACCATACAGTCAGCCATGTAGAATCTAGTTGCCTTCACTGCTGAGGCTAGTTTTAATCTTCTTAAATACAAATATGTTCCTGCTGCCCTTCCAAGGAATACTTGGAAGGAACATCTGAAAGTAGGATTCTCCTAGAAAAAAATAATACCCAGAAGTCTTATTTTCAGAATATTTCTTTTTCTCATCCTCTAGTTCTAAAGGTCAAAAGAATGGAAACATCAACAACAAACTCAAAGATCAAAAAAAAAAAAATAGATCTCTAGATAATTTACAAATATCCAGGACCCTGAATAATAGATCCGAGCAAAAGAGCTCTTCATTGTCTGCGATTTTATACCATCAATATCCCTTCTTCAGGACTCAGACCTGTTTTTATACTCAGTCAGAAAGGCCGTTTTGATCCATACTGACAGTAAATGTGTACGTGTACATGTGTGTATGGAGGATGAAATCAGGTAGAGGTGGAACAGTCATTTCCTTTGTAACATCCCTAACATGTGAAATCTTCAGTACAGAGCCTGCTACACAAAGGAAGGTTACATTTAATTGCAGTTCTTGCCTTGGCGATCACTCCCTGGCTTCCAGACTGAGACTCACTTGACTTGTTTATCCCTATTCTGCTTTTACTTTGTTGTTTCTCTTTAATCTCTTCATCACAGGATTGACAGGAAAACATAGAAAGTACTAAGATCAAACACATCAAATAGATCATTTTTGCTTCTTTTTTTCTTGCTCTTCATCACATAAAAACACACAACCCTTAGACATTGCAGTACTGCTCTTCTAACAAGGCACGGTCTGTGCTGTCTGCTCTATGCTGACCGTAACTGGGAGCAATATACCAATACTTCTAGTTTCTACACTGACAAGTAAATATTCGTAACGATAAATGCCATGAAATGCATTTATTGTGGGGCCCCTCAATATTCATGGTGTGGTTTATTCTGTTGTCAACCTGTAACATTCTTTCACTTTTATACTGAGTTTTTATAATCTGATTATACTATATTTCCCATGTTGAAAGGAAAAAAAATTATCCAGATATTCACAGAACTTAATAAACTATTTATAAAAGTATTTTTGTTTTTAGTAATTACACTAAGAAATATGTGACCGTTTCACTTACGTGTCAAGGGAACTAATGTACTAGTAGGAAAAGCTTATTTGCCACATTGAGTCCTTTAGGTTAAACTATTGAAGCTAATGATGTATTGTAGGATTTTTACTGTTTTATATGTATTCCATGTTACCAGCAACTACCAAGTAAAATTAAAAGACAAAGAAGAAAAAAAAAGTATCACACAAAATAAAATTGGAATCATTTGTCTCAAATCTTAATAAACACAATTAAATCTAAGGAAGACTGTGAAGTTACAGCAATTTCACAAGTAGAAGAAAACACATTATCACCTTTGGGAAGGGAGTGAAATACTGAAGAATTTCATTTAAATGTATGCATCTGCTTGTAACTAAATAACAATTGAATATGTGAGTTAATTTTATGCCACTTTAAACAAAGGTTTCAAAATAGGTTCTCTTCCTTCATAGGATTCTGACAGATCACTAAAAGCATTTCAATGGGATTTTCAAAATTAGCAGGTTCACATTAACATCTTCATCAGGGGCCAGCATCTGATCTAGCATCCTCAGAACAAGTATATAACAGCTCTGATTCTCAGAGAGTTCAATTGACATTCGGTAAATGAGATAAACGAATTTTCATTTCCTCTTCAAACTAAAAATCCATAATAGGTACCTTTATAAACTTTACAGCTTTAAGCTTCATTCTAAAGAAAATAACATGATTTATTCCACTGTACTAACAATTCTATTTATCCTTATCACTTTTTAAAGAGGTATCTGCTTAAACTGTCCCATAACAACAAAAAAAAATGCCTGTAAAAAACCACCCATATTTCAGCCCAAACATACTTACTCCCTTTAATTAGAGAATGAGTTCCTAAGAAGCCAGGTACACATTAAACACACTTTCTACTGAATCACATTTGTCCTGTGACTGACTTGAATTAAAATTTCAAAGACGATATGCTACCACTTGACAAGTTTGAGAGAAGGTTGAGTTTGTTTTTGTTGCATTCCTTACATTCATAATTCACATCTAATATACACAGAGGATTTCCTTTGAGCCCTTCCCCATCCACAGCAATGGTTTGGCAAAGGCTTCTCTGGACATCATTGGTGCCAGGAAGCCCAAATTCTAGGGATGTCTGAGGAGGGAGATATTGAGACAGCAAACAGGTAAGGAAGCTGGGAGAAGTTTTGAGCATCCTCAGGATAACATAAATGTCAGAAAATTTAATCAAAATTTAATCACCTGCCTCCCCAGTAATAATATTCTCACCTTCTCTGAATTGCATATATTAATAAATAGCAGACACACAAGAAAGTGAAAGAGAAAATTCTTAGATTAAATTGGCTGGGAAGTTCTCAAAGATGATCTCAATCCACTGGTTGGCTTCACTTGCCATTTACCCAGTCAATCACTGATAGTGCCTCAATTTTATCGAATCTCAAGGGCTCCTAAGGTCCTGGGAGGTGTACATTATTGAAAATGAAGACACAGTAAAAGTCGGAGTGTGCAAAATGCATGGACATATACACAAATGGCTCTTTCTTCAAGCTACTCTTAACTAAATCACACACACCCTAACTACATTTTTAAAATGATATTCTATTTACAGCAAGTCTATTCAACATCAGAAAACATAAGGTAGTATATGGGAAAATATTTTATGAATTATGTAACACTACATACATTTATAACATTGTATCATCCACATTGAGGATTATTTAACTAGCTTGGTTTTATTTTTTCCCAATTTCATGCAATTTCTATCATCTCACCAAACCAAAGCTAGAATGGCCTCAGAAACATACTCTTTGGTAATTTCTTAACCAAGGCACAGGGCTGCCACAGCTATCCAAATGTATGTCAGTAAATCCATGAAGGAAATAACGTGCTGGAACCTAAGGCTGATTTCTCTCCACAGGGATTATGCTGTGGTTAGATACGGCACTGCCTCTGGCCAGGCCTTTTCATAGACAGGAGCATCAAAAGGGCCTGCATTTGCTTTTGGTTTCCATTCTAGCCCCTGACAGTCAGCCTCCATACTATTGATGAAGTGGTCTTTCTACCAATCTGGGATATAGTCTTGGTCCAGCTTCAAGTATCTTCATCACATACTCTCAAGTCTTGCCAGATCAAGGGCAACTTGCAAGCCTCCTACTCAAGGCCCTTCACCAGACCCTCTGGTGTTCCTACTATATTATATCTATGTCTGTGTCATAGCATGAGGATCCTTGATCTACTCGCCTCTGTCTGTATATAAAATATACGCTATTCAAAATGACCGGTCACATCATTTAAAGCATATTGTATTTAACAAATACTAACAGAGCAATAACCATGTTTCAGACACTGTTCTAAGTACTTGTGTATTTTATTTCATACTCATAAGAAATCCTGTGAAAAAAGCACTGATATCTCCATTTTACAAATGAAAGACTCAAACTACAACTGACTTTCTATTATAAGCTCCTAGATTGACACATAAAAAAAAAAATCATTCAGGTAAATGTGTGATCTAAGTTCTCTGCTGTATCTAAGAGGGAGAGCGAATTCCCTGTTAGATGGCTGTCTAAGGTTTTATGTGGGCACCATCTTTCTGTGTCTGGACTTTCCATGCAATTAAGAATAAAGGTCACCTCCATTACCATGTATGCTTCTATACACAAAATAGCTTCTGCCCAGTCCTTGATGCTCAATGCAAAATTGCGTTTTAAAATTTCTCCATCTAAAATCTACTTAGTATATTATGATCCAACCCTATTTCCTGGTGAACTAGGTTGATGTATTTGATTTTCTTCCAGAGGAAACCTTTCAAAATTGTAAAACTAATTTGCACATTAACATACCTTGTTTCGAAACAAATACAACTGTACAGTGTTCTCCATGACATCTGACTGTTAGAAGAACCCTGCTTATTTGTACTAATGACTGCAATCCAGGATGTATTGCTTAATTTTGTGGATTAATGAGTAAGCAATCAAATGTGATTTTAAGTCATGAATATAACAAACATACTATTCATTTATTTTGACAAGTATTTTAATTTATGAGACTTGGCTACAAATAGATCAGCCTATTTTGTAAGAAAAAAAAAAAAAAAAGAAGAAGAAGAAAACCGTTCTGCTTTTCAGACAACCCAACAGCTCTTAAACAATAAAACCTCTGCACAGAAGGATGACAAAGCCATCACCTTCTAAAGACAGATAAAGAATTGATAGGTTGATATGAAAAAACAATGAGATCCTACCATATCATTAAAGTTTTCAAAAAAAAATGTATTTTGCACACATTTGAGCTGCAGGGATATCTTTAAAGTTCACAAACCACACAGATCATTCTAACCCAAACAGATCAGTGGTGTCCTGAGGAAGGTGCAATGGGAAAACCTGACCCCTGGGCCTTGGGAGCCTAAAACACAAAGTTTCAACAGCTTCCTCGTCCCAAGGGTGGCCTTATGTTCCAATCCAGGTAAAGTAGCGAGCAGTCTACACAAACAAGGAAGGTCACACTGCCGTGAAAATTAATTAATCGGCACTATATTTCATCAGACTGGTTTGGAAACAGACTCTTTAGCAGAGACACATTTAGCAAATTGGTCAGAGCACCGAGTGATTGACCTCATGACAGATCCAATGATGTTCTACCTTCTCCAGCATCTCATGACAGCTGAGCAACTAGCAGAGATTATGAAAAGGTCAGCATGCATCCTGATTGAGGGATGAGGAAGTATTTCTCTTAAATATTCCACTTAGACTCAGCCCTTCCTTGTCATGGGTGACAGACTTCGAAGCCGATATTTAAAAAAATTAACACTGCAATTGCAGGTGGGTTTAGCTGCTGAACTCCTTCTGTCTGAATGGTAGGGCTAACCTTTTCCTTTCACTTCTAATTGCTCTATATCTCCTTAACTAGTGATAATGTGGCTAACCCTGCTGGGATGGGTGTTGACTTTGGGAGCATCTAAATGTCAAGATTTGTAATTATGATTGTGGGTATATTAAACTTACATGGAAGGATGCCTCATTAATTGAGGCATGAAGGCAAGAAGGCTAGGGTCCTTGCGCCATACTCATGGTCACAGGTAGTATT
Source organism: Tupaia belangeri chinensis (assembly GCF_000334495.1). Classification (NCBI taxonomy): domain Eukaryota; kingdom Metazoa; phylum Chordata; class Mammalia; order Scandentia; family Tupaiidae; genus Tupaia; species Tupaia belangeri. Next base: position 3,811,706 of record NW_006159536.1, read on the forward strand.
TTACCTCTTCCAAGAGCAGTTGCATCTTAGGTGTGTTGCCTCTAATTACAGAAAAAATGGTCTTTATGACTTAGTTGTATTACATATTCATAAGTTTGGTGCAAAAGGCCTTCCTAAAGTACCTAAATGCATTCTGTAGGCATAAAAAAAAAATACTATGATTTATTTCTAATTCAACAAATGAGAAACAATGAACACTGTGAAGGCAAATAACAGAACATAAGTTTTCAAATTCAGACTGGACCCTTGGCCAGTGGTGGCATAATGGATAAGGCACTGGACCTCACATGGCTGATTCTGTGGTTTGAGTCCCAGACCAGGCGACTTGAAAAACATACCAACTCAAAGTGCGTCCATGCCCAAAATCCCAGGAGAGAAATAGAAGAGAAGGGAGTATGGTGTGGCCATGCCCTTTGTCCAGCGATTTCTCACCTTTCTCCTCTTTCTGGTAAGTGCATGCTCCCAATAGCAAAATCTTAAAAAAAAAAAAAAAAAGACTGGATCTCAAAATCCAGATTGTTATGGCCTGGCAATATCGGGCTTCTAAAGCTAGCCCTTGTACTAATACTCCAGACCCAAGGGCCAGTTTTATACTTTGCTACTTTCAGCTTTTATGCTTTCTGAGACAAAAAAGAACAAACACACGAAATATGCAGAGAAAGAATACGAGGGGATGCTTTTATGCTTTCTGAGACAAAAAAGAACACACGAAATATGCAGAGAAAGAATATGAGGGGATCAAACTCCCCAATACCCTCCACAAACTGTGCCTGTGCTTTACATTTGTATGTTAGAGACAATAGGAAAAGAAAGCAGAAATTCAAAAAGATCAAACATCTATGTTTTTCCTCCTGTACTATGTGAATACATAAATATTAATGTTATTTAATTCACGGTACATAATAAATGTTGTTTTCTGATATCTTAATTTAGGATTTTCTTATGAAGAATTTTCTTGATTTTAATTTATAAAAAAAAGAAAAATCATGACTAAATAATATTTCATCAAATAGGGGGCAAGCAGATGATGTGGTGGTTAAGGCACTGGACTCCCACATGACTGACTGTGGTTTCTGGACCTGGCAGTTTGAAAATCATTCTAGTCCATGTGTGTGACTGCCCAAAATCCTGAGAGAAGAAAAGAGGAGAAGAAATTGTAGCAGGCCATCTCCCCAGGGGGGATGTTTTCTCATTTTCCCTCTCTCTGTATCCCTCTGTCTCTCTCTTCTTTAGTGAGCACATGTTCCTTCAGACAAAAACCTTAAAAAAGGCATATACTCGACTATATTATAAGTAAGTTAGCCATTCTCTCATTGTAGACACTTGAGTATGCAAGTTGTTTTTGTAGGGTTTCAGTACTAAGTGGTATCATTTTTTAAATAATTGTTCATTTTACAGATAAAATTATATCCTACTGTTTAAAGTTCATTTATTTAATTACTAGTGATACTGAAAATAATTTTATGAGTTATTTTTAAATTCTTCGATGGAATGTCTGCTCATGCCCTTTGCCCTTCTTTTTCATTTTGTTTTTAGTGTTTCTTATTAACATGTATAAGCACTTTTTACTTTAAGTAAATTAAGTTTGCCATTTTATTTTTAAAAACTTTTTTGCCAGTTTACCTTTCAATTTTGTTTATGATGTAAAATTTTTCATTACATGGTATTCCATTCACTTAAAACCCCTATGAAATCTTCAAAGGTCCCTTGTAAATAGGCACTCACCTGGAACCAGTAATATTTTATGATGGGCAAGTAATAAAACAATGTTGCTTTCATTTAATTTACTACCTTGATAGTCCCTTAAGAAAGAGCAGGTGGGAAGTGTTTTGATTGATGGGCCTTTGGTTTTTAAATAATACATTCATATTCCAAACATACAAATGGATAAAAGCTATTAAAAGAAATGAACAAACAAAAATCTAACATTTCAATGACTGCATAATACCAGTGTCTTCCATTATTTTCCTCAAATTTTTATGTGAAATTCACATAATCACTCTATTATTAAAATGAAGAAACTCTATTTTAAATTCTTTCAATAATACCTTTGTGTGTTTGAAAATTCCAAATTTGTATTGATTCTTTTATTACTTTTTAATACTTTCTAGTGAGTTTTTTGTTTTATTTTTTTTTTTGGTTTTGTTTTGTTTTGTTGCTGAAGGGTGTGTGTGCTTACTAGAGAGAGAAAGAAGAAAAATGAGAAATTACTCCCCTCTCCCTACCCTGTGTCAAGGGAACAGTCATTCCACAATTCCTGCTCTCCCAGTCTACTTTTGGCACTTGGGGTATGCACCTACATGAGTTCAGAGGGATTTCCAATCCACTAGGTCTGGGATTCAAACTGGGGAGTTGGCTATGTGAGAGCCAGTGCCTTAACCACCACCACACCACCTGCCGGCCTCTTATATTCATATATTTAATAATAATATGCTATGATTCCTCATATCTCTGTCACCCAGTTCACAGTAAGGATTATCTCTATTAATGGGATGCAGGTTTGATCCTTAATCAACTGTACTATCACTGACAGTGGTTTCTCACTTTCCCTTTCTTTCTGTCTCTCACTAGTGAGCATGTGTCCTATAGCAAAAAATAAAAGAATAAATGAATGACTAAATAAATAAATAAATAAATAAATAGAAAAAAGTGTGACTCTAGGATAAAATGTGAAGTCCTTATTCCAAAAAACTGGTTTTTTTTTTAATTTTTATTTAGTTATTTATTTAGGAGAAGTTTTTGCTATAGGGTACGTGTGCTTGACAAAAAGACAGACAGAGACAGAGAGACAGAAAGCAAGAAATCACCCCCTGGGAGGGATGGCCACGCAACAAACCCTTCTCCTCCATTCTTCTATCAGGATCCTGGGCACGCATGCACATGCGCCTGATGTGAGTTTAAGCCGCCACGTCTGGGACGTGAATCGAGATCGAATACATGGGAGTCCAGTGACATAGACATTATGCCAACTTCTGGCCCCCTGTCTTTTATTTTATTGTTTTGCATTTTAAAAATTGACATTAAATCATGTGCATCTTTACAGTTTACAAAATGTCTTTTTCCAGCATGAATACAGTGGCTATCAATCAAGTCAAAATAACATCACAGTGGTGACAGTAGATTAAACCAGGTGTGGGTCCCTTTAGAGACAGGACCCTAAGCAACTGCACAGGTCACATGCCCAAGATGTTGGCACTGCTCAAATCATACAGCTCTCTACTCTTACTCTGGTTTCACATTTCCCAAGCCATCTGTGATTGCAATTCATTTCCCACATCATGCTAGGTAGTGGATATAAAATATCTAGTCCTGCTGGCAGGTTTATACATCTGCTTATAATACCACTGTATTTTGCTAGTTGGAGCCAGAATCCTTAGACCACATAAATGCAGAGAGTGAAAAGGCTACGTTTTTGAAAAGTATGATGCTTAGGACATGAGCTATAGTTCAGAAAAAGGTTTCAGTAGATGAATCCTTTAGAGACATTACCTTGAAACTCTCTAATCCTTGAGGAGTAACCTGTTTAAATTCTAGCTCACACTTCTTTCCTGAAAATGTGATTCTGGCTTAGTAGATAGTACAAATCAAAGGGAAATACAGTGATGTTTTGTTTCACTTACACGCAAAAGAACTGAGTGATGGGTTATTTTCCATTGATTCAAAGTTGTCTCCTGATGACATCCCTATGTCTTTCCACAGCCTAAAAGGTCCTCCATGAGAGTCCTGAAACACAGTATTGCATGTTTTTCTGTGCCTTCACTGCTACATTCCCCCTGACCCTCAACCCCAACCCCACCCCAAGCCTTTATGTCTACTGACACCCTTTACTGTAATCCTTGCATTTAGGAGCCTAAACTCTGGAGCCAGAAGGTCACAGTTTACATTCTGGCTCACACCACTTTCTAAATTTAGGTAAAGCTTCTTTGAGCTTCAGTTTAGGGGTAATATATACACTATATATATATTATATCTATATATGATATTATATATAGATATAGTATATATAATATACTATCTATATTATATATAGATATAATATATATGTATAATATCTATATATAAGATATAAATATACATATATATCTATGTATACATACACATAGATATATGTATGTATATATATATCTATGTATATATGTATATATGTATATATGTATATATGTATATATATATTTGAAACTAGAAATGGAAAATTATAGATGATAACATGCATGATTAAGCCACTATGCAGTATATTCTGGACAGAAAATCACATTTTGTATGTTGTGACGATGCTTAGGGAATGAATATAAATTAATTAAAAATAAGGTAAAACTGTTTTTCTTGAAATAAAAAAAGACATTATAAACACCTATTTGATGACTGCAGTAAGCTGTATATTCATGGATATGTATATTTCAACTGTGCTTGCTATTTAAATTATTTAGATTAATTAAGATCTTTAGTGAATCAATAAAATATGGGGAGGGGGGCAAGGCATAGAAAGCAACCATTGATACCAGAGACAGTATGGGAGGAGGGTGGGAGATGGCAGAGGATGAGAGATAGGGAATCAAGGATAGGAGAAAAAGCAAAATATACAGGAAACAAGAAATGGAAAATTATTTGTTGATGATAACACATATGTTGATGTGCTTGATTGAGCCAATATACAGTGTATTCTGGATGAAAAATCTCATTTTGTATGCTGAAATTATGTATAGCGAATGAATGTAAATAAATAAATTTAAATAAAAATTTTTAAAAATAAAAAGAAAGGGTAACCAGCAGTTAGTGTAATGGCTATGTCGCTGGACTCCCACGTAGTCGACAATGGTTCGTGTCCCGGACCCGGTGACTTAGAACTCACGCCGAGTGCGTGTGCATGCGTGCCCAAGATCCTGAGAGGAGATTGGAGGAGAAGGGATTGCGGCATGACCATCCCCCCCTGGGGAGTGATTTCTCGCTTTCTGTCTCTATGTCTCTCTCTGTCTGGCAAGTGCACGCGCCCTATAGCAAAAACCTCTCAAAAAAAACAAAAAAGAAGAATGATAGTGAGTAGCATTCATTGAATGTTTCCTGGATTCAAAGTACAATATCAGACTGTATTATCTCACCTAATTCTCCTGAAATTTTTGTATTACATGAGATATGATTTAGCAGAATGCCAAGATACAAAGGATGTGCTCTTTTAATACTAGCTCTTATTATAATCATTACCATTAGTGACCACAAGTCCTATTCATTCTTTAAGACACAACTTAATATGCATCCTGGACAATTCTGCTATCTAGGGAGTGCTTAATAAGCATGTAGTTAATGCATGTATTTATGCTACTATGTTCTAATTAGAAATACATAAAGTCAACTTCAATAAACCAAGTAACTCCCAGTCCAGAGAAATCTTTGACAGAGTATTTAATTAACAAGGTAGACTTCATTTATAAAATCCAGACATATGTATATTTTCAGCAACTCACAAGGTACACACACAATGAGAAGGTTCTGAAGCTGGACAGATGCCTTCTAACCCCAGCTTTATCATGTACTGGCCATGAAAACCATGGGCCCCCATTTTGGAGATATTGGTGACTAACTCTTAGGGCTTCAAATAGGTGAGATAACCCAGTGCTTCAAATCTAGTAAACACTCAATAAAAGCTGCCTACTATCCTTCTTAATGAATATAGAGAAACGAAAGTTCATAGAAACTGAGTAACTTACCTACATTTCAAAAGTGGCTTGAGCCAGAGTCCTCTTTAATAGAACATATGCACATTTTGTAAATAAAGAGATATACAATGTTATGAGTAGGTATATCACCATATCAGGTGGATTATATGGCAAAATTAAAAGGGGAAAAAAGGGTGGTTTATCTGTGCAAAAGGGAGGGGGACAATACACTCACTAATAGAGGATACTAACTCTTAGACATTTTGCACCTAGAGTTTCTACCCATGGGGTATTGATATTGAGATTAAGAAGAATAATTCCTACTTCCATAGAAGCACAGCATAGTTAATTAAATAAACATAGCTCCCAATAGAACTGTTTTCAAGGATTTTATTTTATAATAGCATCTTTGGAGTAAGTGGGAGTGAAGAAGCTTGCCATTCTGCACTATCTTTTCATACAAGTTTCATGACTGGAAATGCTGTACAGCATTTTCTCTGAAAATACTCCAGAAAGCTGGTACAGTTCATTGACTTTAATTTAGGAACTCTCTATTCCTATAATTTATTTTGTTTTTATAGAAAAAAATGACTTGGAAAGGTTCCCATGAGACATGGAAAAATACCAAGATCTCTCAAGGATAAGCATGTTTTCTTCTCCAAAGTCTTGTAGTCAATGAAAATGGTTTCATATAATGAATCACCAAAATGAACATTTCTATTTTTATTGGACTAAAATTAATAATTTCTAGGAATCAAGAGGACAAATGGAAAGTGGATACAGGCAACCAGTGGAGAATGTCTGATACTGCAATATAGCACTTGGAAAACCTTATAACACAAATGTTGGCACACTGGACAAGGGTCTGGTAAAACAAGGTCTCTCTCTCTCTCTCTCTCCCTCCCGCTCTCCCTCTCTCTTTTGTTTGATGCCCATATTTAGTCTATGTACTGGGCAAAAATTGTTTTAAATGTGCTCATAACCAGGAACTTTTTGTCAAAGGTGATCCCATTTATCTAGTCAAATCTAGACATAAGCTTAAAGTAAGCACATAATATAACATGCAAATTATTCTCAACTAATGTAGCTAAACTTGACAAATGTGAGTCAAATATTACATATCTTCCATGGCTTGCCTCTAACTTAAGCGGGAAAGCATCATTTATTTGTAGCTGCCAAATACTATATTCTCACTAATTTAATAAGCAGGCACCATTTTCCCTGCCTCTGAAAATTTATGTTGGACTTTGGACAGGTTCGGCTGCCTTTTTAAATCTAGTGGTCTGTGACCATAGAGGGCTTTAGCCAAAGGGAAAATGACTCCATAAATCCTCAGAGGCTGTCTTGCTTTAAATTATAGTGTGAAGGCATTGGGACTATATGAAAAGCTTTTGAACAAGAAAAATCAACACACACCAACACATATGTATTGGAAGGCATCCTGCTCTACAACAGGAGGCATTCCTTCCTCTTCAGAAAGCATGCACACATGTAGTAAGATACAGACTTGGCAACGCCTAGGGAGACCTGCTACTAACTTATGAAGAGATTTGGTTACATTATAACAGAAAGCATATTAGCATACAAAGTAGTTTTCGGTACAAAGTATCATTATGATATTTCTTCTTTTAAATTTTACAGAACAATAGACCTCTTCATCATGTCTTCCCTGGAATGCAAATTCTGTTTTCAGAGAATGCCATGTAACTCTCTCATGGAATTGATGTTAGAGTTCTTTTAGTGAGCAAAGGTGTTATTTCATAACCTCTCAGACTTAACTGGCCAGTAAAGTGCATGGAAAGAATCTTGACTACAGTTAGCCATTTATTCTAATAAAGTAACTGAGATCTGAAAAAAGTAAAATGAATTTTCAAAGTCATGTGGCTGTTAATAACTAAACAAGACCTTAGTAAAATGCTTAAGTTACAGCTCAATTTTTTTTTTTTTTTTGCATACCTTTAAGTCAAGTCTTAAGTCCTCTTATGTGGCACAGTTTCTACCACTCTGGCTTGGCATATAGCCAATATACTTTATTTAATTGCTTATTTTTCTAGCTCCTGTGATTTTAATTTGACACTCCTGCCCTAAGTTTAATTGGACTATATAGCGTTCCTTCTCCTCTGTACTTCCTCCATGAATAAAATGCTGTTATTAAACTGAGACTAGACTCCAAAGTTCTCGAAAAGACTGTAATTTCATTAACATTTGCAAAATAACTGATGCTTTTACATAATTCCTTCCTTATTCAACTGTTTGGCAGCTCTGGAAAAGTTCATGCACAAAGTACTCTCCTCATTATAGTTCATTTTATGTTTCAATCTGATTGAGCCACAGAGTGCCCAAATACGTAGCTCACCCTTATTTATGGGTGTGTCTAAGGGTGTTTTAGATGAGACAAACATTTGCATAGGTAGACTAAATAAAGCAGACTGGTGCCAGCAGGTGGCATAGCAGTTAAGGTGCTGGACTCCCACATGGCCAACCATGGTTCGAGTCCTGGACCTGGCAGCTTGAAACTCATGCTGGGTGTGTGCACATGTGCTCAAAATCCCAAAACGAAAATGGAGGAGAAGGGACTGAATCATGGCCATTTCCTCTTGGGGGTGATGTCTTACCATCTCTCTGTTTCTCTTTATGTCTCCAACAAATGCATGTACCCTACAATAAAATTATCTCGATAAATAAATAATTAATTAATAAAAAGCAAACTGCCTTGCCCAGTGTGGGTGAGACTCACCCAATCCACTCAAGGCCCAAAAGAATAAAAAGACTGATTAACAAAGAATTCTCTCCTGCCTGAGTCTGTATGCTAACACACTGATTATTTCTAGTTGTCACACTCACATTAAAACATTCATTCTTGTGTCTTGAGCCTACAAGCTTTTGGGGTAAATGTTTTCCATCAGCTTTCCTGGCACTCAGGCCTTTGGACTCAGATTAGTACCACATGCTGGCAGTCCTGGATATCCAGCTGCAGATCATGGGATGCCTCAATTCCTACAATTAATTCCTTACACTCTATCTATCCACACATACACATCACCCCACTGGTTCTGTTTCTCTGAGGACTTAATACAGCCTCCTTACTCACAGGTCAAGCAACTGGAAAAGATTAGTACTTTAGGACAAAGTCTTGGACCCAAAAGCAAAGGACATCTCCTCAATCAACATTCCTTACACTTACATACAGTTTGTGAAATGGTCAACTACAGGCTAGAATTAATCAACAGAGAAAAAAAAAAAAAAACCCTGAAATGAAAGACTTCGTACATTAACAACAGGGAAAGCTGAGCTATAAAGAAATAGAAAAAAAACTTACAAAGTAGAACTAGAACTACATTGTGCATCCCAGCCGTGGCCATGCCTTAATGAATAAGGAAAGGCTAAATCTGCTTAGCAGCTTCAAATGAGAACCGAGGTGAAGTGCTTTAACTTCTACAGCCAAGGAATACTTTTTAGAGCTCATGTCATGCCAGTCACTGTTGTAAGAACAGAGGGTATAGATCCCACCTCTAGAACCTATCAATTTAGGAACAGCAAGAACCAATGAACACACAAGTCAATACAAACACTGTGATATGACAAAATAGCTGAGTGAACAAAATGCAAGGACAGGGAAGAAAGAGGTAAGATTCCTTTTAGGTTCGTTTGCAGGAAAGCTGTTAAGCAAGGCATACAAGGGAAATGACATTTAAGCAGGGACTTAATTAGCATGATTTCACAGGACTGCAGGATTGGAATGCCCTTCGAGGCAGAAGAAACAACACACACAAACACAGAAGTGGGAAATTGAAAATGCACTATTTGCAATACAACAACTAACTAGTTGGATGTGTTTGGAATGTAGGTCCCTGTAAGTTTAAAGGATATGAAATAAAGGAACTGAGGCTAGATGAGAGGTTCAAGAGAAAGCAAACGACCTTGAATGTCATGCCCATGGATACGTTTCCAAATATATATATATGTGTGTGTGTGTATACACACATGAACATATACACGCACACATGCATGCACGTGCACGCACACATATGTATATGTGTATTTATATACACACGCACACACACACATATACACATACATACATATTCTAGCTTTTTTCTTTCCTTCCATGAGTACATGAACATGAGAAAGAGAAAGGGCTGGTAGTGGCTTATGGTCTAGTGCTTCGAGGAGCTGGATTCTACATGGCAGTTTGAATTCTGGCCCTGATTTGAAAAACAAGCTGGGCAAATGTGCATGCATACCCCAAACCCTGACAGGATGGAGAAATGTAGAAGAAGGGATTCCAGCAAGACCACATCCCATTGGGAGTGCTTTCTCCATCTCTCTTTCTGTCTCTCTCTGGAGAATGCAAAAGCTCTCTGGCAATTAAAAGTAAAAAAGGAAAGAAAGAAAGAAAAAAGACAGGGACAGACAGACAGCACTCCCAAGAGGTCTTGGATGTTGCAATCCACCCCAGGATTCAGTCAACCCTAGATCACAGGCATATGCATTCCTGGCATTTTCAAGAATGACGCTGGACTCGAACCAGAAAACTTACTGTGTGAGTTTGCTTCACAGAGTGCTGTGTTTTAGTGCCACATGACCATCTGGCCCATTTCCCAATATTTGCACCAGATTTAATGACTTATAATGTGTGCTTGTGCTAATTAGGCCTTCAGCCTTAATAACAACTCTAAGAAGGAGGCCTGTAAATTGCTTTCGGTAAGATTAGACGTAAATGAACACATGCTGAGAAAATGGTATATGCCAGGGTTAGCTCTTCCTCACCGACCCACTTCACCTTATCCCATCAAAAGATTAAGATGCACAGTTTGGCTACTTGGAATATGAGTTATCTGATAAACACAATTGATACAATTTTTTCTCTTTCTAAAAGTCTTGGACAGTTGAAGTTTTACTCCATAGAGGTTATGTCTATGTTTTGGAGAAAGAGAAAAGGAGAGGAATATAATGGAGAAGGAAGAGTGAAGACATGTCGGTAATCTTATTTTTAAATCAGAGATTTTTGCTATAGGGTGTGTATGTGCTTGCCAGAGAGAAAGACAGAGAGACAGAGAGACAGAAAGCAAGAAATCATTCCCCAGGGGGGATGGCCACGCTGCAATCTGTTTTCAATTTTCCTTTCAGGAGTTTAGGCACATATGCACACGCACCCAGGGTGAGTTCACTGGGTCTAGGATTTGAACTGCAGTTGGCCATGTGGGAATTCAAAAGGGTGTGTATGTGCTTGCCAGAGAGAAAGACAGAGAGACAGAGAGACAGAAAGCAAGAAATCATTCCCCAGGGGGGATGGCCACGCTGCAATCTGTTTTCAATTTTCCTTTCAGGAGTTTAGGCACATATGCACACGCACCCAGGGTGAGTTCACTGGGTCTAGGATTTGAACTGTAGTTGGCCATGTGGGAATTCAACAACAGAACCATTTCATCATCTGCTGGTCCCAGATAGGAAATCTCAATGAGGTAAAGTCAGGAACAATCCCAACAAAATTGTCCTATCAGCAACTTGATGATCACACCTTTCAAATAAAAAATAAATTTTTTTTCAAATAAAAAATTTTCTAAATGTAGAAAGCTCATGATTATTTTTAAGTTAAGATCAGAATTAAGACTAAAGAGTTGGGGGTTGGTGGGTGGTGTGGTGGACAAAGGCGCTGGATTCCCACAGGGCCACTGTGTTTCAAGTCCCAGACCTGGAGGCTTGTTTTTTCGCTTTCTCTGTGTCTCTCTGGTCAAAATAGAAACTAATAATAACAAATGGAATTAAATAAATAAATAATTCAAAAAAAAAGGACTGAAGAGTTGTTGGGGACCAGCAGATGGCAAGATGGCATAATCGTTATGTTATTGGACTCTCACATAGTCAAGTACAGTTCAAGTCCCAGACCCAGTGACTTAAAACTCATGCCAGGCACATGTGCATGTGTGCCCAAAATCCCAAGAGGAGAATGGAGGAGAACATACTGTGGCATGACCATTCCCCTGGGAGGGTTGATTTCTTACTTTCTGTCTCTCTGTCTCTCTTTCTCTCTGGTAAGTGCATGAGCTCTATAGTAAAAATTTCTCTCTCAAAAAAAAAATAATAAAAAAGACTAAAGGGTTGAATTATTAAGGTGTGAAGTTATAAAATAGCTGATTAGATGATGGGAGGGTTAGCCAGGCCCTTTCCTTGACTGCCCACCTGAACACCAGGCTATATGTGAACCTTTCCTTAAACAGGGATTTCACAAAGAGACGGAGGTGGCCATGGCAGCGGGCATGGTTGTGTGAAGCCAGCAAGGGGGAGCTTGCAGCTGGCAGCTTGATGGATTGCTGTTTACTGAAGGGCACATCTCCCTGCCCTCTCAGGGATCCTAGAGGAAGCTAGAGGCTAGGAGCCATTGACAGGAAGCCCTCGAGAATGATATCTTACCCTCCATAGCTCACGTCTCTCTCTGCCTTCGAGATCTCCACCAAATCCTGAGCATTGGAGCTGCCTCGTTTCAAGGACTGATTTAAAACGCATCTGTGTTCTCCTTTCCCCACTTTTACTTCCTCATAAGGCTAACATTTTCAGAACATTAAGTGACTTCGTTGTGACTCTGTGCAATAGGTTTTCATCCTTTCTGCTGTGTTCAGGTTATCTTTTCTTGTCTAACCATTTTCCTGCTCCTCCTTTTTTTTTTTTATTTTAAATCTTGCTTTACAAAGCATTGGAATCATTCTTAACTTAGCTGTGGTGAGCGAAACAGTTTTCGATGTTTCACTCCCTTTGCTAGTTTTATGAACTTATTGCTAACATTCTTTTTAAATTTCTGCTGTATAATCTGTTCTTTCAGCTTTTTAAATTTATTTAGAGGTTTTTTCACTATAGGGCACATGCGCTCGCCAGACAGACAGAGAGAGACAGAGAGACAGAAAGTGAGAAATCACTCCCCGGGGGGATGGCCACACCGCAATCCCTTCTCCTCCATTCTCCTCCCGGGATCTTGGGCACGCACGCACACGTGCCCAGCGTGAGTTAAGTCACCAGGTTCGGGACGCAAACTGCGGTCGACTACGTGGGAGTCCAGCAACATAGCCATTATGCTAACTGCTCGTCCCGTTTCAGCTTTATTTTTTAAACATCACCCCCTTAAGAAATGTTAATTTTCTAGTGTCATATTTAATATTGTCACCTCAGTGTTTTTTATTTATCAAGGGCTAATAGGAAGGGCAATGCAGAGACACAACAGAGATAAGGGCTTCCTCCCACACAGAAGAGGATGAATTTCCCTCTACTGGACAAAGATAACCTATTGGATACTTCTTAAATGGCTGCCCCGACACTCCTACTAACATGGAACTGAGTAAAAACCAGGACTCCCAAACTGGATAACTTAAGAAGCCTTCCCTCTATAACTATAGCTTGGTTTCCCATGGCATAAACCATTTACATTGATTACAAGCATTCTGCAGTATCCAAAAACCTGGCACATATGACAGTGTCTTCAAAAAGCTCATGAAGGACCAGTCACCATGGCAAAGAGACAATGCTAGCATCCTACAGTGCTGGAAGCCATACAACAATGGCGGTTCAGATCCCAGGTCAGCCTCAAAGCACACTGGGCATATGCAGGTGCCAGCAGTCCTGAGGAGCTACAGGACTAGGGAGAAAGAGCTCAAAGCATGAGGAGACTTATCAAGGGTGTTTTTCCTCTCTTTATCTCTTTCTTCTGCTTCTCTCTCATGTATACATGTTTAAAAGTTCACTGAAAATGCATATTACGTAAAAAAAAATTATGCATCTCAAAAATGTTTTGCACTAAAATATACTCATTATTTTTCCCATGAACTTTCCGAAATTCCCTCATATAGCTTCTGGGCAAAGAGCAATATTAAACTAGATGTTCTCATAAAAAAAAAACAAAAAAAAAAACAAACAAAAAAAACACTAGATCAACCTCCTGGCTTCACCATAGGCACCAGAGAGTTCCATGGAAGAAGGCACATGGAAGGGGCACACTGCCAGACTCCTGGGTTCTCATGGGGAGCAGACCATCCTCTGTAGATCCTCGAAAATCTCGAAACACATGTTTGAAAAGTCAGAGGTGAGGCCAGCAGGTGGTGTGGTGGTTAAGGTGGTGAATTTCCACATGGCCAACCGTAGTTCAAGTCCCAGGCCTGGTGTCTCAAAAATCACACCACAGGCATGTGTGTGCATGCCCAAAATCCTAGAAAGTGAATTTTGAAGAAGGGATTAGGGCATGGCCATCTCATCCACAGGGGTGATTTCTCACATTACCTTTCACTCTCTCTCTGACTCCAGAGAGCACAGGCACCCTATGGCAAAAACGTCATCATCATAATAATAAAAGGCCAGAGGTAATTTTTTTTAAAGAAAGTATTTCTTTATCTTCTCTCGAAAAGATATAAACCTTGATTGCAAAGAAAACAGAATCACTGTATAAAAAGAAATTGAGGGATTTTCAAGGCACTTCAAGTATTTGTCTCAGTCTTGAATCTCATTAGCATTGATCATATAAAATTGGCCACACTGAAGGTTGTTTCTATTATCAGTCATGGGCGACCAGCACAGCATCTGTATTGCTACTTGTGATTTTTCCCTTTCTTGCTCTATTTTTTTTAATACTGACCTTTAGAAAGAAGAAAGTTAAAGCTTTGTGAAGATGTTCAAGTCTGTGAAAATGGAAGAAAGTTTTCTTCCCATTCTGCTTCTCTCTTGGGAAAAAAACTTCAATAAAATTCAGAATTCAGAAATATTTCAAATGTTCTCCAAAAGGCTTGTGATCCCTCTGAGTCCTATCAATAAATCAGTTCACAGAATCTGGTAAGGTTTATTTATCTGACTGGAACTAAGGAATTTGTACTAAATCACTACATTTTTTGAAATATTGGTTCTCAAATGAAATATCAAAACAGAGAGAGAAAGAAAAAAATATTTTGACCTGACATCTTAATGCAGCGTTACTATAAAAACAGGGAAAGTAAAAGTTACATTTCCAGAGATAGTCAGTTTTAACTTTCACCACAAACAAAAAGGCCCTTTAGTCTGAGTTATGCACTTTCGCAACTGGCTCCTAAGAAGTGTCTGAGAACTGCTTTGTTTATTATATCTTAAAGAAAACTGATTTACATGTTGATAAAGCCAATATAGTTCAACTATACAAAGTAGTAATTACCAAGTAACTACACTCACATATTTGAACACTATCCGGAATGAATACTTAACAATCTAAGCAGTTGGACATTCCTTAGTATAATTAAAATTAAACTAAAACAAGCTTAAAGATGAGCACTTAGGAGTGACTAAGTTCAATTTCTGTACTCCCTTTTAAGCTGAATATTACAGTAGTAATGTTTGACATTTAGAACATGCATGACATATAATTTTAAAACATGCACACGTGTGTGTACATGCACACACACACACACACACACACCACCCTCAGGTGCAGATAATAATGTGAACTCTGAAAACCCCAATGAAATTCCATTTTCAAAGAACACAAATTAATTCAACACTCTGCACTGTCTCTGCTCATCATATATAGCATCTAAAAATGCCACTGAAGAAAGAATAAATCTCTCCAGAAAATTCCCTTTCAATGGAATCAAAGGTTAATCGACCCATATTGGAAACCCTGTGGCATAAAGGACTCCAATATTACTTTGAGCAATTTACAATGAGCTTTAATTTACCCATTTAGAAACCTGATTTCCATAGGAAAGATATAGCAGTAATAAATCTTGTCCTGTTACAAAGTCTAAGAGCAGAAAACAAAACACAAGTTCACCATTTGTGTATTAACTGTTTCATAGCACTGATAACCATGTCGTTACTTATGCATTCAGGGTATTAATTACAATCCTAGTAGATTAGAGTATTAGAAATTTTTCAAAACAGAGAGATTTAATCAATGGTTAGCAACAGCAACAAAAATATGAATATGTTTTATAATATATTGTATTTTTTGAAATGTATGATACCCAAGTCTTTTTCACTTGTAAATCTTGATGAATTGTAATGTTATTTCCTACAAGATAGACCATTCTGTACAGCTCTCAAGGTTCTGAATTTAAGAGAAATAAAAAAAGTGTGACTAAAGCTACACATATGGAAACAACTATACAACCAATTCCAAGTCTATCAATGAATAAGATGTTCGTTTTTAACTCTCCTGTGTCTGAACATATGACACCGAACATCTGCTACTCAATCAACTATCTTTGAGATGATTGATTTGTCTGTAGTATGTCTTTTATAGTTTTCTACTTTTTCTAGTACTATAGTTATTCCTCTCTTTGCTTCTAGTAAATTACAATTTCCTTGAGGCTGAGGAAACCATTGACACAGGTGCCCTTGCAACAATGAGTACCGTGGCTTGAACAGAGTAGGGGTACTCCATGAATATGTAGTGGTGCTATTACTAGAATGCCAACCAGCAGTTTCAGCAACTCAAACCTAATATTCGACTTCCACGCTATGCTCAAAACCACTGTGACAACAGGACAGAACCAGCCTTGAAACTCTATTACCTATTATATCTATAGCCAGTGCATCATTCCCCAAATTCCTAAGTAGTAACTTCTGATAGTCATACTAATGAATTTTATTAAATATCTTATAATTGCCTCAAAATACATTTAATTGTAACAATGTTTGTGCACATAAATGATGAAATCAATTCTAGACATACAACTTCTAGAGAAGATAATTACCTTTTT
>NW_006159536.1:3830560-3840738 GCF_000334495.1 Tupaia belangeri chinensis
AATCTCTCAAGTTACTTAAATAACATAATGAAATAGCCTTATGTCTGCAGTAATTTAACTGTCAGTGCTGCAAGCTGGAGACCCCAGTATGCCCCCAGAGAATTGACACCACTTTTCAATTTACCCCTTCAACTCTCAGAGCATAACCTACCACTTGGATATTATCACATTTCTTAGGAAAGAAACAAGGGACTATATTTTAGAATGAACATGAAATAACATGTCTGAGAGAAGACCCAGAGTTCTTTGTCCTACAACTGGCCTGGTGATTAACCTAGAAAAGGCTCTAAACACTTCGAACTCTTCTCTGACAGCATTAATCTTCCTACATTACCTCTGAGGATACTGTGTATGAATTAAAAATACCCACAAAGCCTAGTACGCTCTCCACAGTTTGATCTACTCTCCTATGAATATTTTTCTAAAAGAGTGAGTGTAAAAGTAATGCTTGTCTTTCCAATCTCTGAGAAAAAGTATAATACTTCGACTTAACGATTTATTTCTAAGGAATAAAAGCAGGTATGCTATATCAGGAGATACTAGGAAATCACAGGCACATGGTAATTTATGAATATTGGGGGCCAGTGAATGGCCTGAGAAAAGCATGCTGATGGAGAAATAATGGCATGGTAATAAGTAGAGGATCGTTTTTGAGCACTACAAGTAACCAGGTTTCCCTGAATAAATAGATACTTTATCAATTATTTGCAATAAGCTACAATGCTCTGTTTATAAAACTTGCTGAAACTGTAGATATGGGTAGTACTGGAATTATAATGCCTCTCTTCACCTCTTAAGAATATTTTAAGTTGGGACCAGCAGTTAGTGTAACGGCTATATTGCTGGACTCCAACATAGTTGACCGTGGTTAGAGTTTCGGACCCGGTGGCTTAAAACTCACGCCGGGCACGTGTGCGTGCATGCCCAAGATCCTGAGAGGAGAATGGAGGGAAGGGATTGCGGTGTGTCCATCCCCCATGGGGGGTGATTTCTCGTTTTCTGTCTCTCTGTCTCTCTCTGTCTGTCTGGCGAGCGCAGGCGCCCTATAGCAAAAACCTCTCCAAAAAAAAAAGAATATTGTAAGCACTGCATTACACATTGTATGCACAAGTACCCTTAAGGGATAAAGTACTACTGGAATTTGATACATTTTGCCTCAAAATTTAGCAGGTTTTGAATTGCCAAAACAATAAAGAAATATTTTTTTACAAAAAGATTTTTAATTTATGAACTAATATACATACCACAATGGTTATTTTTTTAAGTAACAGAATAGAATATGACAATTACTTTTACAATAAAATTTTGATTACTCTCTAATTTTCTTGATTTATTAAACACAATGAATAAAAAGCCTTTTGTGACATATTGTCCTAAGTTTTACCACCTTCCTTCTAATCTGTTCCATAGTTCAGCAGTTCCTTTGAAGGACAATGCCACCTCACTTTGGAATTATTACATCACCCATATTTCATTTGGATTAAGAAGGAAAAAAATTGGTATTTATCATTCCTATGTGAGTATTATGAAAAGACAGTCCAACATAGCCAAAATGTCCTGTGTTTCTAAAATGTGCTCTGTGGGCCAGGATCACAAGGGAAGCCTGAGTTTGATTCCTGCTCCAACCTAAAGGTCAGGTGAAGCTGGGAGCACCTGTAATACCAGCAATTCAAGAGGCTGAGGCAGGAAGATTTGGGGCTTAAGGCTTACTTGGGCAAAACAGCAAGACTCTGTCTTAAGGGCTGGGGACCAGCTGGTGGCACAGCAGTTATGCAACTAGACCTCTGTAGGAAGGGGCAGTGTTTATATTCTGGAGCCTCCTGTACACACCAGTAGTATGTTGCTGTAATCCAGGTTCGCTGAGAATGGGGCCAGACTGTAGTTTCAAGACCCTGTTGGGGTACCTGTCTTTGTATTAGGTCATTGGGAAAGCCATGATATTTTTCTACGCAAAAATGTGTCATGACTTTCCTGACAACCAATATCTCTTTTTCTCTCTCATGTTTGAAATAAATAAACTTTAAAAAAAGAAATTTGACCAAAATAATATATAAGTAATATTCAAACTTTTTAAAAATTAATAAAGAAAAAGCAGCTGAGTATGGTGGAGTGCACCTGTAGTGTCTGTGGGCCGCTAAGGCAGTAAGATCATGACAGAAAGACCCTGTGCTATGGTTTGAACGTGTCCCCCAAAATTCATGTGTTCAAACATGGCGAGCCATTGTAACAGGATTAGGAGGGTGAAAACTTCATCTAATCATAGTATTGAAAAGTGGGGCCTTTGGGAAGGAGATTAGGATTCAGGTTATCAGGGCACAGACCCATGATTAAAGCCTGGTGGGTTTACAAGGAGAAAGAATGAGGCAGGCAGAGACACATAAGATTATAGGCCACAGACCCATGATTAAAACCTGGTGGGTTTAGAAGGAGAAAGAATGAGGCAGGCAGAGACACATCGACAAAGATGCACTGTTCTCTCCAGCTCTCGCCTGTTGCTATCTGATACATTCTGCGGTGTTATCCACCAGCAAGAAGGCCCTCACCAAATGCAGTCCCTGGACCATGGATCCCAAACTGCGGGCTGAGTAAACCTCTATTATTTTTAATCACCCCGTTTTTGATAATCTTCTATTATTAGCAGTATAACAGACTAGAACATCAGGTCTTTAAAATTGTAAGACAATCTTTTACAATTTTTTTTTTTGTTTGAGGGTGGGGATTAGAACTAATTTGGTTAGAACCCTGTACATAAATTATGAATCTTGCACACTTCAAGTTTCCACTAAAATGAGGATAATGCATTGCTACAGTAACTAACTTGAAGAACAGAATATGAAATAGAAGAAAAATGTGTCTGTGATTTCAGATAGAAGTGACACATTTTTAGAAAAATAGGGAGGCTAAGCATTAATGGGACAAAGAAATGTGGTATTATCTGTGGTATTATCTTTTGATGATAACATGTATGATATCTTCAACTGGACTGGTGTGAAATATTTTCACATTGGGTAATTTATTTTATAAGCTGAAGTGATGAACAGTGGTTAAATGTAAAAAATGAAATAAAAAGATGTTATTAACACTTTTGTAAATATAGGGCTATTTAACCATATGAGCATGGAATCGTTCTGAATCTGTGGTATTTGTTATTCTAGGCACCATGAATAACTCAAGTCAAGATAATTCATTTTTACCAGCTGTGAGTTTACTACTCATCCAAAAATACTGAGCCTTTCTGTACACAAAGCTCTGGGCTGAGCATTGGGTGTACATTTGTCAGTGGACAAGATCTCTGTCTTTCTCTTATTCATGATTGGGTCCAGTGAGTCTTGATCTTGCGACACAGTAGAACCATCTATGGTAGAGTCCAAAAGACTAGAGGGCATAAAAGCATTGATAATAGATATGGACACTGGAGACAGTATGGAAGGAGAATGGGGGGACGAAGAGTATAGGGGAGGAAATTAGGGAGAAAAAATACAGAGGTAAGACATTTGTGGGACACAAAAATGGTTTATTACCTGTTGTTGATAACATGTACAGTATTCTCAACTGGACTGAGCTGAGGTATATTTCATGCTGGGTAAGTTCTCTTTACAAGGCAAATGATGGATAGCAATCAAAGGTATAAAATAATAGAATAATAATAATATAAAAAAAACCAAAATAAGAATCATCTGAAGGATGTTTTAAAAGTACTACTTATTGAGGCACCAACCTCTACTTCAATTTGTCTAGGGTCCCATCTGAACAAGGATATACTGTTTACAAAGCAAAGTTATGTTTTAAAATTTCCCTATTTGATTTCAACTCACAACCATGATGAGGAGCACAAGTCTAGTGAATAAGACAAGCATGAGATAAACATGTAATATTTTAGAAGTACTGTAAAGGAAGAGTATCAGAAGTTATGCAAGTGAATAACGAGACTGAGAAACTGGGAATTGGTTAAGAATGGTAAGAGGTAAGACATGATTGAGCTTTGGAAAAGTGAAAGGATGTCAAGAGAAAGTGCTTAGCTTTTAGGACGAGAAAAGCCTTGGCATGTTGATAAAGCAATTAGGAAGCCAGGGAGGCTGTAATGTAGTAAGTTAGGGAGAGAGGGTCTGGAGCAGCCTAGCTTACAGGGGGCTGGTGAAGGACTGAAGATTCCATTTTAGGTACAATGGGAAACTCTTTGATGCATTGCTGCTTTGTGTATAACCGACATTCGCATTAAGAGAGAAGAACACAGTTTTCCCCATTTGTTTAATATTTCCAATTAAAACACATATTGAATATCTAGACAGCTATTCATACAGACAGAAAATGAGCAAGACTCCAGGAAGTAGTAGGCATACTTTCATCTACCTGGGGCAGATGGCAATGATCATAGCTGAGGGCTTACCTTGGACCCAGACATTGAGTGTTGATCACTGCTCTCTATTGCAAGAATTTCCCCACTCTATAATTTTGATGGCAATGCTGAATTTTCTAACCAACTTGCTTCTCACAGAGAAGATTCCCCAGAGAAGCCTCTTAAAACTGAAATTGTTTATATTTTTTAATTACAAAAAGAACTTTATATAGTTACATGCTCACAGTGTCATGGAAACAAAGAAAAAAAAAGAAAAAAGGACAATGAAAAGATACAGACTGTGTAGACCTTATAGCTATCAATATCTTGAAGGAGGCACCTGTACAACCAGGGAATAAGAATTAATCTTTTGGTCCCATAGCAGTTCTTCAGTCACATTGACCTACACTAATTATGTTAATTATACATGTTCAGGAAGTGAGAATGATGTTACATTTCAAGAATCAAGCTCTAGAAATATTCAAACACATTTTTTTGGGTAATATATTCACATCTTGGACAATGCCACTAAAAAGCTTATAGAATACATGAAGCTAGTTGACCCTGGGGTATCCCATCACATGATCTAATGTCATATCCTAGCAACCAAGAATTAAGTAATCATTAATAAACAAAAAAATGTAGGGGATAAATGGTAGCACAGTGGTAATGCAATGGGACTCACCTGAGCGAGATTATAGGTTCATGTCCTAAGACCTCCCTGTGAACACCAGGCATGTTCTTGCCCGTGATCTGAGCTGGTTGTGACTAAGGGAAGATAGTAGTGTAAACAGGGACCAGCAGATGGCATAATGGTTACGTCACTGGGCCCCCATGGGGTCAAACATGGTTCAAGTCCTGAACTCAGCAGCTTAAAAAACTCGTGTCAGGCACATGGGCATGAATAATCCAAATTCCAAAAGAAGAATGAAGGAGAAGGGACTGTAGCATGGCCATCCCCTCTGGAAGGTGATTTCTTTCTTTCTATCTCTCTGCTTTTCTGTTTCTCTAGTGAGTGCATGCACCCTATAGCAAAAATTTCTCTAAAATGAAAAAAAGATAGTGGTGTAAACACTCTGTTGAGGATGGCTTTCTCTCTCTTATGGAAGCAATAAATGAATAAATATATATATATATATATATGTGTGTGTGTGTGTGTGTACATTTCCAGTCTTCAAAAAACAGATCAAGAAGGGCCAGCAGGTGACATAATGATTACATTGCTGGACTCTCAGACAGTCAACCATGTTAAAGTCCCAGACACAGCAACTTAAATTTCTCACTGGACACATAAACATGCATGCCAAGACCCCAAGAGGAGAATGGAAAAGGGATTGTAGCATGGGAGGAGATCTCTCACTTTCAGTCTCTCTCTCTCTTTGTCTCTCTGGTGAGAACACACACTCCATAGCAAAAATTGCTCTAAAAAAAAGAAAGAAAGAAAAATAACAACAAAACACAGATCCAAGGAACTATAGTTGAACTGATGTCAAGGATCTGCAGGTCAGTGAATGGGTGGAAAAAGGGCAACAGTACTGAAAATATATGTTTATGAAACAAACGAGTAGAGGAGAGTAAGCAGGTACAACTATTCAAAAGAGAGGAAAAAGTAAGCTATAAAAGTTAAAATACACTCAGTGAGGACTTAGGCAGGCAGGTCATAGATTTTTCTCTATCTTGATCCTAATATCATCCCAGATGAGTAAGCCGATTTACATACTTAAAAATGATTGGGGGTGGGACCAGTACTGGGCTCCCACATGGTCAACTGCAGTTCAAGTCCTAGACCCAGTGGCTTGAAAATCACATTGGCACATGTGCATGAATGCCCAAAATCCTATGAGGAGAATGAAGAAGGGATTGCAGTGTGGCCACTCTCCTCTGGGGGGATGGGGTGATATCTCAATTTCCCTCTCAATATCTCTCTGTCTCTCTTGAGTGAGCATACACACCCTATGGCAAAAAAACTGAAAACAGATGATAGGGGGCTGGTCCATGGTCTAGTGGTTGAGGGAGTCAGACCCCACATAGCCAACCACAGTTCAAATAGTAGCCCCAGCAGCTTAGAAAACACAGGTTGAGCATGCATGCATGCCCCAAAACCCAACAGGACAGAGAGAAGAAGGGTTTTCAGCATGACCATGTCCCATTGTGGATGGGAAGTACTACCTCCCCCTTCCTCTCTGGCAAGTGCACGCACTCTGTAGCAATTGAGAAATGACTGGGGAGCCTACAGAACTCCTGTTCACAAGACCTTGAGCAAGTTAATTCTTTAATTCTATGTCTATAAAATGGAGATGGTATTTCCCAATTTCTTTGATTATTTTTACAACTGAATGTCATATTATCACAGTTCGTATCACTTTGTAAGTGTATAACATACACTTGCTCTTATTTTTACTGGTACATAGTCCATTTTTCTCAGTAGTAAATTCTTGTGTTTATGTTCCAGTTTCTGCACAAGCTTCATGCTCATGACAGTTTTAAAGGATCACCATTTTTAAAATGAATTATTTTATCTAACTCTATTTAATTTGACCAGAGAAGGAAAGAGAGAGAGAGAAAGTGAGAAAGCCAGCTGCCATGCCTGGGACTTAAACTATGGTCAACCATGTGGGAGTCCAGAGTCCTTAACTACCATGCCCCTGTTGGCCCCAAAGATTCACCATTGTGCACATGTACCGCTCTGATAATACCTCATATACTCTTTTATTAAAATCTTTTAAAGAATTTAATTAATTAGTTTTAAATTTGACCACAGAGTGAAAGAAAGAGAGGGAAAGTGAAAAAGCAAGCTGCCAACTCCAGGACTCAAACCATAGTCAGCCACGTGGAAGTCCATCACCTTAAGGACTAAGCCACCTGCCAAGCCCTCACCTCATGTACTCTTTAATCATCATTAACATTAGACATATTTGTATTTACTAAATTCATACCAAAGTAAAGATTGTGATTGTTTTATCAGGGGTATTTTTTTATCAGGCTGTGAAGTCAGCAAATCTTAAGTTCAAGTCTTGTTTCTACTTCATCTATTTCTTTTACAAGTTGAATATGTCAAAGCACTCCATGACTACCTCCTCATCCATCCAATTAGGAAAATGGAATTGTTATTAAAAAAGATAGGTAGTGTATTCCTTTTTATGAGTTCTTAGTAAATATAATATTCCAAAAAGGAAAAGGGAAAAAAATGCTGTGGGGAGATAATTCAAAAGGTAAAATGAGGGAGAAAAATGATAATCCAGTGTTTTAATAGATGGTCTGCAGTGCTTTACCTTTGTCCATGTATTTGTAAGTGATGCATTATTTTCAAACAGAGATGGAGGGAAGAAAATACTGTGATGAATAGGCAGGGAAGACCCAGCTGCTTTCACTGATGATTCCCTGACCGTGTGGCATGTGTTCCAGGAAGAACACTAGGTGAGACAGCTCAGAGCAGCGGCAGGGAGCACAGGGCTCGCTTAACCCCTTAGAGTACAACTGTGTTCTGGGACTTCAGATTGAACAGCCCAAAAGTGGACAGTTCATTTCTCCTGCAATACCTTCAGAAACAGATTAGTGAAACAGACTCCTCCATTCTCCTCTCGGGATCTTGTACATACGTACACGCGCCCGGCGTGAGTTTTAAGCCACCGGGTCTGGTACTCAAACCGTAGTCAACTACGTGGGAGTCCAGCGACATAGCCATTACGCTAACTGCTGGTTCCCTCCAAAAAATATTTTGAGCAGGACCAGTAGGTGGTATGGTTGGTGGTTAAGGTGTTGGACTCCCACGTGGCTGACCTCCATTCAAGTGCTGGACCTGGTGGCTTGAAAATCATGCTGGCTGCATGTGTGTCCATGCACAAAATCCAGACAGGAAAATGGAGGAGAGGGGACTGTGACATGGCCATCTCCTCTGGGAGGTAATTTCTCACTATTTTGAGCAGGACCAGTAGGTGGTATGGTTGGTGGTTAAGGTGTTGGACTCCCACGTGGCTGACCTCCATTCAAGTGCTGGACCTGGTGGCTTGAAAATCATGCTGGCTGCATGTGTGTCCATGCACAAAATCCAGACAGGAAAATGGAGGAGAGGGGACTGTGACATGGCCATCTCCTCTGGGAGGTAATTTCTCACTTTCCCTCTGAGTCTGACTCTGTCCAGTGGGCACATACATCCTATATCAAAAACCTAAATATGAATATATATATATATGTGTGTGTGTGTGTGTGTGGTGTGTATGTATGCATGCATGTGTGTGTGTGTGTAGAGAGCACATTTATGAATGCTTAGAGCTGTCTCAAATTTTTAAACACAATATGTATTTGATTAATCATAAATAATTTGAAATTTTTAAATTGCTTTTTTCTATAAAAGTCTTATAAGCCTTATAATAGCTTACCATCAGCTATGATTTTACACCTAAAATAATAAAATAATTGAAAGTAATACTGATATATTAAAACAGAGGAGCTAAAAGCACTAAGCAAAATGAGTTTTCAAGGTATTATAGAAACTATGGTTTAAATAATATGGCTTGTGATGGGGAAGTGGTTTATTTCTATATTCCTATAGAAATAAGTTATACATAATATATTTCACCAGAAAAAAATCTTATTCTTAACAGAACGATAAAACTTGGTATTTTTTTAAACACTCTTACCGCATTCTTAGAAAACTCTAATAGAGAAGACTACATGAGTTTATGTGAACAGGACAAAGAAAAGTAAAAAGAAAATGAAGGAGGAAAACAAGAATGAAAAATAGTGAATATAAATAAGAGGGGAAAACAGTGCAGTTGTGGAATAAAAGTGACTGACTATCAAGTTATAATCAAGCATCATATAACAAATGAGGTTTTCTAAATGAGAGCAAGAGGGCAAAAATAATAAGATCTACCAGTCACCAAATTATACTTCATTGTCAATAAATCTGTGGTCAGAACAATTAAATCAGTTCTTTGTATTATTACATCAATGAGTTATATATATTAGGTCAAAACATCATGGGAAAAGGTTGATGGATATACCCTTCAAGTCTTTTCTCCTCCCTCTAAGTATACCTAAATAAACACACAAATGAATAAATACCCACCCCAGTTTCCCCTTTGCTTCTAAATCTTGTCTTTGTTCAGAGGAATAGGATAGAGTATTCTGACGAGAGATACAGTTTCATACCTCAATGTAAAGAAAAATAGAATATTTTAAAATTAAGAAGGCATAAAGAATAGATTGTAATTTTATTTACATTTAAATAAACTGGCTTTAAATACATATTAACTGAATCTCAAAACCCAGACTATACATTCGGATAATTGAACATAAAGAGACGCATCTGTGGATTTAGTGGGCACTTCACTGAGTATAATTCAGTAACCAACTCACTGATCATGTTTTGCTTCGTTAGATGCACATTTGAAAATGAGACCAGTAACTTCTAGACATTTGCACCATTCAAAAAGCACCATTTAGGTAAAACATGAAGCCCCCAGTGTCCCCCTAAACTAGCAATGTTCATCAAGCAACCAAAATCCAATAAAACTAATCTGCACACTCTCCCCATAAAGTGTCACTGTTTCTCTCATGCTGCATTAAACATATTTTTAAACACTCAGAGTGTATCTGTTCCCTTTAGCTAATCTTGCAGTAAAATGATATTAAGTAATTAACAGCATGACAATGATGGAAACAGATGTCACAAGTAAAGAATTTGGAGCAAAGTGATCCAGAAGACAGAAACTGGTTCAGAATCAGGAGAGCTGGCTTCCTTCCCATCAATGTCACTGATTATAGCTTTACCCTAGGCGAGTCATTTAACCTGGTTACACTTAAAACCTCCCTTTCTTCAACCATCTGCTTTGCTCAT
>NW_006159536.1:3840956-3849855 GCF_000334495.1 Tupaia belangeri chinensis
CGTGACAATTAACAAGAGAGCTTTGAGGTCACAAGAGAAAGACTGCTTAAGTGCAAGGTATTATTATTCTGATTACAAGGAAGTATCAAGCAGATTTTTGTGTAAGCTGTAATTAGAATGGAGAGTAATCCACAATGGCAAAGGTAATACTAAAAATGATACTCTATGTCATTTTTGACACTTATCATTTTAGGCAATAATATTAGTGACACACAAAAGAGAGAAGTACCTCCAAGAGAGCTGTTGAGCAGAGTTTTCCACTGGAAACTTACCATTTAGAGCCATTTATTAAACGTAGATTTGATCCAAAAGTAACCAAAAGATGAACTATGACAGTATATAATGAAGTATTGTGGGTTAGCAGTCCACACACATCATTAAAAGCAATTTGGAGCTTTACAGTAAAAACCATTATTTCCTGTATGGCACATGTTTCTAAATAAAGCATTTAAACTCTCCAAATACCAGTGTTTCATGTAAGTGAAAGATAACTGTTAATAAGTTCAACATAGCATTTTCTATAAAATGAACAAAACATTTAATAAAGCCACACACCATTAGTTAAACCTCCTCTATTTCCAATTACCAATATTCTAATCTGACTACATTTTTATTTCTTAATTAAAGTCTCTCTGATCTATCGGAGTGTCATCAATTAAAATCAAATGTAAATTAATTGTGGCTCTGGATCTCTACACCCATACACAATTTTCATCAGCCAATATTCTTCTCTTCCTTGAGTGTTTCTGGGTGGGTTTCATTTATTTAAAGCTTGGAAAGTAATTTACTCCAGGCAGATATGCAGAACGTGCACAGAGCCCCCACAAATTCTATTCATTGTAATGATAAAAACAGTTACTCATTGAAAGCATTTCAAGCACAGTTCTTACATTTACTTTAAGCAATCAGTTCTTCATATCAGAATCCCCTAGCAGGTTTGAGAGAGCAGTCATTCAGAGTCTCTCATAGCCTAGGGAGCCATGAACTTTGCCATTTAAGACTTCAGACTTTAGGGGATCTAATGTTATGTATTCATAATCTTCTACAATTATTTTTCTTTCAGAAGCTAAAAAGCTAATCACAGGAATAACAGGAACACTTTGGAATTACCATTACCAGTACCAACAACCTGACAAGTTCACAAAGTTGTCATTGCCTAGTATGAAAGCAAGTAGCCTTGGTTTAACCATAGTGCTTTGGGGGTTTTTCATTTTTATTTATTTAAGCTTTCTTTTGAGGGATATGCTTTTTTATGTGTTCAGTAATAAAATGAAAGGTGGAAGTACTTCAAAAAGTTCAGGGAAACCACATATTATGAAAAAACTATATAAGGATATCAAAATTATTTTGCACCAAAAGAAATCCCTACTTTAACTCCATTTTCTCTCAAATGCCACAAAGTCCCTTCGCATTATCTAACATTATTGTCCAACCCTTATATATCGCTTCCAAAGAATGTTCATTAAGTTAATCAGAAATGCACTCTTGGGACCAGCAGTTAGCGTAAAGGCTATGTCGCTGGACTCCCATGTAGTCGACCGCAGTTGGAGTCCTGGGCCCAGTGGCTTAAACTCACGCCGGGCGCGTGTGTGTGCATGCCCAAGATCCCAAGAGGAGAATGGAGGAGAAGGGATTGCGGTGTGGCCATCCCCCCTGGGGAGTGATTTCTCGCTTTCTGTCCCTCTGTCTCTGTCTGTCTGGCGAGAGCGCACGCACCCAATAGCAAAAAAAAAAAAAAAAAAAAAAACTCTCCAAAAAAATAAAAGGAAAAGAAATGCACTCTTGGCATAATTATTTCTGATCTCTACTCTTCTCTGTTATTAAGAAAAATATTCATTTACCTTTTCAATCAACAAATACACTGAGTAACTACCATATGAGGGAAGAATTTAATATTCTCTAGTAAGAATTATATCTCACATACTTTAGAAAAGAACACTTGTTCACTTTAAACAAAATACTATTTTGGATTAAAATTGAACAGAGACCATTGAAAATAGATTTTTAAGGGAAATTTAAGAGGAACTATCTCACTTATTTTATTAGAAGAAAATGAGAACACTAAGTTCATTTCACAGATGAAACATAATCAAGTGTAGCGGTGGTAAAACTTGCAACTCAGATCTAGATTAGGTCAAGAAGCTTCAAGTTTAAGTTTCAAAAATACTGTGAGATATGATTTTTAAGGGGCATAAAATCTGCTTTGGTGAACAATTTCTGTCTATTCTCTACTCTCTATACTGAAACATTATACTCCATTACATTGTAACTCACTGAGAAAATGGACAATGAGATCTCTAAGACAGTACTGCATGTGTACCTGACCTACTGATATTCTTCTATCTTGAAAATATTCTTCTATCTTGAAAATATTCTTCTATCTTGAAAATATTCTTCTATCTTGAAAATCTAGCAATTAGACTGGCATTCCTTTTTCCACCTTTAGCTTGTTTTTATTTAACAGTAACTTGTAGCTCAACAAGTATTTAACTGAATTAATCAAAGTCACAGTTTTAGCAAGTAATGAGTCTAGAAATGGATTCAGATTATGTATCTAAAAGGCCTTCAAGCAACATCAAAGCTGCAAAGCTTATCAATATATTTTATTTCCTTAAGAGAAAAGTTTCCTAAGCATTCATGTAAGAATATGACTCAAGAGCCAGTCCCTGGCATGGTGGTGATGGCCACATAGGCAACTGCAAGATTCAACTAAACTCAGTGGCTGCAGATACACTCTGGGCATGTATGCATTCATACCCAGTAACTCTAAAGGTGGGATGAATAGACAACAAAGGATTGCAGCATGACCCTGGTAATGAGGTGATTCTTTCCTTTCTCTTACTGTCTCTTTCCAGTAAGTATATGTGCCCTTTGACAAGTTGGGGGGATAAAAAGAATATGATTCAAAGTAAAATAACACCTCTTTTACAACAAAGGCAATGGCTACCTTATCTCCTAGAGTTTTATAAACTCAACTTACAAAAACAAATAATTACAATAAAATGGGCCTTCTCCAAACACTAAAATCAACACATGTAAGTTGGTAAGAACATTGATCTGCTAACATTCATTGAGTACTTTCCATATACCAGGGGTTATGCTATGAGCTTTGTGTGAGTAATATTAAAAAACAAATAGTACATGCTATGATTATCTTTATTTTACAACAGTGAAACTAAACTTTAAAATAGTGAAAACATTTGACAGTGGTCAGATAGCTAACAAATGTTGAAAGTAGAATTTGCAAGGCCAGTAGGCAGTGTGGTGGTTAAGGAGCTGGACTTCCAAATGGCCAACCGTACTGGACCTGATGACTTGAACAGCACACCAGGTGTGTGTGTGTGTGTGTGTGTGTGTGTGTGTGTGCCCAAAATCCCAGGAAGAGAATGGAGAATAAAGGATTATAGTATGACCATCCTTCCTGAGAACTACTTCTTACTTTCCCTCTCACTGTTTTTCTCTGGTGAGCACACAAGTCTCATGGCAAAAACCTTAAAAAAATAAAAATTTTAAAAAAGAAAGCAGGATTTACAGTAAGAAACTTTGACTCCAGACCTTTAACACCACCTACAAAATATAATAACCTAAAAACAAGCCACAGGATCTGACTACTGGATTGTGACGGATTCTTTTCTTTCAAGAATGAGGTTTCCATTAAGAGGGGAGCGAGCAATGCAGTCAGAGAACTTGAGGCCTGGGTTGCTGAATTAAAAACAAAGTAAGTAATTATGATATAGAGCTGATGAGGGACCAGCAGTTAACATAATGGCTATGGTGCTGGACTCCCATGTAGTCGACCACGGTTTCCATCCTGGACCTGGTGGCTTAAAACTCACACCAGGGGTGTGTGCGTGCATGCCCAAGATCCCGAGAGAAGAATGGAGAAGGGATTGTGGCATGGCCAACCCCCCTGGGGGGTGATTTCTCGCTGTCTCTCTCTGTCTGTCTTGTCTGTCCAGGGAGCATACGCGCCCTATAGCAAAAACCTCTAAAAAAAAAAAATAGAGCTGATGAGCACAAAAGGCCCCAGAAGTTTAGATGACAATATAAAGGGGGGGGGGGGACATGGGATGTACAAAAATACAGGGTTTTGTTTGTTTTAAAAATAAAGGATAGTTGATATTTGTAAGTATAGGGAAAATAGGTCATGCACAAAGAGGAGTCAGAAATATAAAAGAGGAAAACAATTATTTGAGCAACAATCCCAGAAAATATAGAAGATGAGGGATTATGATTGAAAACATCAATAGGACCATACCTGTGGCCTAGTAGTTAAGGAAACTGGATCCTAGGTGGCAAACCATGGTTAAAATCCCAGCCCTGACAGTTTGAAATACACACTGGGTACATGTGAGTGTATGCCCAAAGTCCAGACTGGAAAGAGAAATGGAAGAGAAGGGATTATACATGACACACCCTATTGGGAGCTGCTTAAGTTTTCTCTCTCTCTGGTGAGTGCATGTACCCTATGAAGACTCAAAAATGTAAACAAAAGGATTGAGCTTGGTTAAAAAAAAAAAAAAAGGAGGGAAATTTCTCATTTAAATACAGTAAATAGATGCAAGTGAAAACATACCAATATTTTCATGTCAAGGGAAGGGGACTTGGGTAGTCTGATCAGCTCAGTAAATTAAGTTAACCTTTTTATGCTAATTAAAATTGGAGTAGGAATGGAATTGGCTTCAGGGAGACTTAAATTGTCTGCAATGGTCAAATAATAAATAAGGAAAGAATTTTCTTTTGAAATGAAATTATAAGAATAACATTTGTTTTAATTTTCTGTTTCACCAGGATTCTAGGGGGGAAAAATCTTTCTCCCAAATACTCATGTCATAAGGAAAATTCAACAAATTTATATAAAGTGCTAATTTAGTTGACCTTTTGCTAATCTGCAAAATCAAATTTAAACAATTTTTTATTAATTCACATTTATCAAATCTTCAAAAGTAGTTTCTCAGCCTTGTTATTGCTGGAAATGAAAATTCCTCAAA
The DNA here is from genome assembly GCF_000334495.1 of Tupaia belangeri chinensis. Taxonomy (NCBI): domain Eukaryota; kingdom Metazoa; phylum Chordata; class Mammalia; order Scandentia; family Tupaiidae; genus Tupaia; species Tupaia belangeri. The sequence goes on from NW_006159536.1 coordinate 3,845,948, forward strand.
AGAAATTAAGCATAGAAGAGTATTTGTTTCATTCTAGTACCTAATGTTCCCATTGGCCATTTATAACTTATTTTATTATTAATTTATAAATTATATTTTTCCAAACAGTAATATTAAAATATTACCTTATTGTGAACTAACAACAAATGAGTTATCTCAATCAATTCTTTAAGTCACTGATATTGGCAAGTTCAGATTCCTTAGATTACTGGGAATCTTTATCATTTACTGTCAATTAAATGTTACTGTGTCCATTAGCAGATTATTTTGTCCAACAAAATGATCTTTATCCTCTAAATTCCAGAAATATTAACATAGTTACATCCAAAAGCAGGACATCTACTAATGTACACATAGTGCCATTTTATTAACATCATATCCTGTCCACAAGTATTTTTTGGAGAAGTCTATGTAATCCTATTAAGCATATTTTTGGTTAATTTTTGCAATGCTAAAAAGTAAGGAATTACAATTAAGAAAACTAGCCACTTGGGACCAGCAGTTAGTGTAATGGCTATGTCACTGGACTCCCATGTAGCCGACCATGCTTCAAGTCCCGGACCCGGTGGCTTAAAACTCACACCAGGCGCATGTGCATGTGTGCCCAAGATCCCGAGAGAAGAATGGAGGAGAAGGGATTGCAGTGTGGCCATCCCCCCCAGGGGGTGATTTCTCACTTTCTATCTATCTGTCTCTGTCTGTCTGGTGAACGCATGCGCCCTACAGAAAAAACCTCTCAAGAAAAAAAAAAAAAAAGAAGAAAACAAGCCAACTGAAACGGACATCGAGCAGCTGGGTCATGGTTTAGTGAGTTGTGACCATTTGCAGATACTGAAAAGCAAATTCAAATGACTTGTACAAAGGACACCAGGACAGAGACCATGCAGGTCAATTTCCAGTTCTAAGGTGAAACATATTCATCTATGACACAGTACATGGGTAGAAGACTAGGACATGGGCCAGCAGGTGGCATAGTGGTTAAGGCACTAAACTCCCACATAGCTGACCACAGTTTGAGTCCCAGACTGGTGGCTTGCTTTGTCATTTCCTCCCTCCTTCCCTCTCTTCCTTCCTCTTGCTCTTGCTCTTTCTCTGTACCGCTCTGGTGAGTGTACGTGCCTTGTAGCAAATTTAAAAATAATGACAATGATAAATAAATTTAAATAAATAATTTATTTTTAAAAATTAAAGAAAAAGGACTAGCAGATAGTTTAATGGTTACGTCACTGGACTCCTATGTAGTCGACTGGTTAGAGTCCTGGACCTGGTGGCTTAAAACTCACACTAAACGTGTGTCCATGTGTTCCCCAAATCCTGAGAGGAGAATGGAGGATAGGGACTATGGGTGGTCATCCCCTCGGGGGGGAATTTTTGGCTTTCTCTTTCTTTGTCTCTCCAATGAGTGCATGTGCCCAATAACAAAAATCTCTCCTAAAAAATAAAAATAAAAATAAAAGAAGACTAGCATCATCCTCGCTTGCTCCATTTTGTCACTTGGTCAGTTATAATCTCAGTCATTGCATTGAGATCCCAAGCATTGTTATTCTAAGGACAGGAGAGAGATTCAGAAGTTAGAGAAAGAGTCTGAAAAAGAGGTCAGGAAGAAGCAGAGGAAAATATTAAATTGATATTCCTGAAGCTCACCATAGTAATGTCAGATAGAGTTCTCTTCTTTTCTCCATTTTACAGAGAGATCATTATCCAGCTACAGCACTTAAATGAGATTGGCCAAGATGTCTTTGATAAACCTCCTGTCCAGAAGGAATGCTTTTTTCTACTTCCCTGCAAGTAATTTAAAACTCCACTTTTCTTAAGGAACTGTGTGATTATTACTATTACACTGTGTAACTATCAATATTTTAGAATTTCAGGCATATATTTTATATATGTTTTATGGTAAATATTTATGCATCTATTTATTTTAGTGGTTTGTTTGTTTCTTCCTATGGGACATGTGTGCTTGCCAAAGAGAGGTAGAGAGAGAGAGAGAGAGACAGAATTAGAGAGGTCATGTTAGAAATCACCCCCTGAGGGGGGATGGCCACCCTGCAATCTCTTTTCCTCTATTCTCCTTTCAGGATATTGGGCATATACACATGCCCCATGTGCTTTTCAAGCTGCCAGGTCTGGGCCTTAAATCATGCTGTCAGCCATATAGGATCCAGTTGCCTATACAGCCGCCTTAACTTCTGGAGCACCTGCTGGCCTGGAAAATTTGTTTAAATGGCCCCAATTTTTTCCTGGTGTCCTTTCCCATTGCATTGAAACTTTGAAGTGCCTTTCAGTAAAGGTGGAGTCAATTTCTATATTTCCTGAACCTTGGTCTTGACCTACTTTTGCCCAATAGAATTTGGCAGAACTGATACTGTCCTGTTCCACACTTAGGTGTTTTAGAGGTTTTGTATGTGTTTACATGTTCCTTTGGAATCCATGACTGCTACGAGAACAAGGTCAATTCTTCTGGACATGAAAAAAATCACATGAAGAAGATCCCAGTTGTCCCAGCCAAAGATATCTTCTACAACCCAATGTGGACTCAGATACAATGAAAAATGCTCACTATTTTAAGTCATTGAGTTTTGTGATAATTTATTACACAGTATCTTCGTAAATTTATTACATAATATCTTCGTAGTGACAGATAACTGATAAGTATTTTTACTCCTAGATACATCCACATATAACATAAGTGTGGATCAATTATTTATCTTTCTATCTACCTATTATCTGACATCTATCTAAATGTTCCCCTTAATGATTAAGCTACATGACTTCCAATGGATTATTAGATCTTACTAAGGAAAAGCTATGGGATACAGAAAAAACTTATGACTTGTTACTAGGATGCCACCTTGGAGCATCTTATATTTATAAAATTTCACTCTAACAAAATGAATTCATATATTAATCCAAACCATTGGTATATTGTTTTATAATTTATGATTATAATCCAAAATAGCTGGAGAAGTACAATCTCCAAATTTAAGTACATTATTTGTATTATTATTTGTGTTTGTCCATTTGGGCTGCTACAACAAAATACTATAAACTGAATAGTGTACAAACAGCAAAAACTCATTTCTCACAGTTCTGGAGGCTGGGAAGTCCAAGAGCAAGATGCTGATAGATTCAGTGTCTGGTGAGGGCCCACTATCTGGCTCATTTGCAGTGTGTTCTTACAACATGCGCTAATGGTGGAAGCGATAGGGTAGCTATCTGAGGTCTCTTTCATAAGGGTACTAATTCTGATCATGAGGGCTATGCCTTTGTGAACTTGACCACCACACATAGGCCCCACCTCTTTCATCTCATCATCTTGGTGATTAGGATTTCAACATACAAATTTTGGAGGTACAAAGACATTCAATACAGTATATTATGTTAGTTTTGATGCATGTTGCAATTATTTATCCTTCCAGTGTCACAAAAAAATATATTATCCTTCAATCCTAAAGTCCATGCATTCCTTACTAAAATACCAGTGAAAACTCAAACTATTTTCAGTCAAATTTTAGGATTTTATTTGAATCACTAGCAATAATTCCAGCTGAATTCTATATTATCATTCTAAATTTGGTAGTGGAAAGAAAGAACCTCAAACATATTTAGTGGGATTAATTACTCCCCTTCCAGTGATAAAAATAATTTCAGTGCTAGCTTGGCTTTCAGGTGACATATATTAGGTTGATAGAAAAGCAATTGCTGTTGCAAACCGTGAATTTTAAGTCATTATACTAGGCTCATACATACCTTTATTAATCAAACTAGGAACTATTACAATCAACACACTTTTTCCAACAAGAAATAAGTTTGCATATTCCTGTAGTATAAAAATTCATGCTTCAGGATTTGACAAACTCTTGGAAAGCATCTTCTGCATCCTTCTGGTTGTAGAAGCATTTTCCCTA